>NC_057801.1:480343156-480643156 GCF_018294505.1 Triticum aestivum | reverse complement strand
CTACGGTCAGCGTTCTTGGAACGGGGGTCCCCAGAATTGCCTGCCTGCGTCCTGTGGCGTGGCTCGAGCAGTGGCCCAATACGGCCCATCTTCATCTGTGCAAACTCAAGACCCTCGCGAGCAGACGACACAAGGCTTCCTCAGGAGCAGCCTCACCAGGAAGGCTCGCAAGGAGGCAGAGAGATCAAGGCAAGAGTACCTCGGGAGGTGCTCGTGACGCAAGCTGTGACGATCGAGACCAGGCGGGCGCCGGCCTGCGTAGTGTCCTTGTTTCCTCTTTGGTGCAAAGGGGGCAAGCATAGGCGTGGAGTACCGAGGCATCTGGTAAAGGTTGCCATTTCAGTGCAACGAGACCAAGACCGGCAGAGCGGTAGGATGGAGGTCACCGTGGAGCCCAAGACGGTGTCATCCCCCGCACCTTTGGCAGCCGAAGACCAACTTTAGTCAGGATAACTTGTACTAGATGTTCCCCTTCAAAATGGCTGTTGTTGGTGCCCTTCCCGCTCAATATTTGGGAAGAGGACCAGGGCCTCTATAAATAGGGCTAGCCATCTCATGGATAGGCATCGGCCAGGGGAGAACCAGAACAACTAGGACACCACATTAGCTCAAGAACACCTCTCGCGAGGCAGTTCTTCCCTGTACTGTTCATCATCAGCCTCTAAGGCTATCCACCACACCACACACTGGAGTAGTGTATTACACCACAACGGTGGCCCAAACCAGTATAAATCTTGTGTCCCTTGTGTTGTTCATCGTTTAGCTTAGATTCTCGCAAGGCGATTGGACGCGGATAGGTAGGGGGAAGATCTTCGCGCGCACCCCAGAGTTTGAACCTTAAGGGCTGCCGGAACCCAACAACCGACACCATAGATGACTAGTCGTACAAGACAAAGATAGCAGAATTGTGAAGGACTCTGTGTCCACTGACAAAGCCGTCTAGGATTTGTAACCCTAGGTTCTCGGACTAAGGTAACCCCTTTATATCTGATTTTACTATTCATCCAACCTAACTTTAAGGGGCATCCTACAAAATGCTCTGCTAGAATCATACTCGTCGATTAGGAAGAGAGGTGTGAGACAATGCGTGAGAGACAGGCCTAAAGATAATGTGCGTACATGAGACACGTAGGCAGGTCCATGTATATAGAAATGGTCAATGGGGATTGTGCGAGTGTATGTTTGCGAGAGGAAGAGTGCTTGTGATAAAGGTTAGTGAAAACAGTTGTAAATGGTTACGAGAGGGAGGGAGGGTTATATCTAGAGCATGTGTGCGAGAAAGACACCTCGGGAGAGAGTGTGTGAGCATGTGTGAGAGACCACTGATGGAGAGTGAAACTACACGTAAAATACTATTGTACACATTGATTAAAGATATAAATTGTATCCAAATATTAGGATCGGATCATTATATTTGCAATTCGCATAAGGAGCAGTCATTGATCCATCAGACATCTAGATTCTATCGAATTTGAGCATGTCTATATTATTATTCGACACAATTGATCCACATAGTTAGTATTTTGAACTTCAGACAATGCATCGCTTTAGCAATCGAATATAAACGTGAGTATAGTTCATGTTGTGTGTGTAAAGCACATTATACATACGAAACTTACACAATGAACATTATAAATAGCTACCTATGAACTAGCATACATTTGAATTCAACTTAAGGTGGTTTAAAAAAGTCAAATTCAACATGAAGTCCATTCAATTATTTGAATTTGATATCATGGCATTTGTAAATCATACCTAAATTATGGGGGCACCAATCTTTGCTCTGATTTTGTACATAATAGCATATGTAGTCGTGTACAAAATAGATTCAAATTTAGCTCCTCCATTCCAAAATAATCATAGTTATAGGATTTTCAAGTGTCAAAATTTCAAAAAGAAGCGGATAATTTAATGAGGTTTTCAAACATACAAGGTCAAATATAACGTTGTCTATTTAGGTCAATCCTCATAGTTCAAGAGTACTCTAAACGTGAATGCTTGTGTTTCAAAATTTCGAAACGAAGCGCCAAAAGAGCCTCTACTCGCCCGAAACCGCGTGAGACCAATGTTTGGTAGTACAAGGAAATTACTTTTCTAATAACTCCGACCCGTGAAACCTACCGGCCCGACGTCCAAAGGTCTAAACCGGGGTAGGTTTGTAGCTTCATCTAGACGCCACGCAACCGCCTCCGAAAAACATTCATACACAATGGCCGCCTAAGCACACATGCGCGCGGCCGAAATCGCTCCCGCCCACTATTTGGGACACCTGGGATTACCATCCTACCCCCGACCCGCAGTAGGTCCGAAATTTAAGAGGGGGGCAAAGTTTGTACTTTCCCCAAATTTCAAACAAGCGCGTCCCATCTTCCGTTCAAAAAAGCCAAAAACAAGCGTGCTCAGACCGAAACATGGTTCCCCCTACCCGTCTGATTCCCCATTCGTACTCCGTGGGCGCCAAAACTACCTCTCCACCAGCCGTGAAACCCCGGTGTCCTCCGTTCGCCACCCCATCCCACCCATCAACCGCCGCCCTCCTCCATCACGCCGGAGCCGATACCCCGATGTTGGCGTCCACCGCCACCTCAACCGCAATGCCCTCCATGGCTAGTAGTTGAAGCCGAGGCCGAGCCGTCCATACCCGAGCCAGTTCAACCACACCGTCCTACGCCTCACCGCTACCGCTCCAACTTCGCCACCCTCCACCGCACTGGAGCAATTCCTTCTACACCATACTTCGCCGCCTCGGATCTGCTTCCCCTCCGCTGACATACGGCCACGGCAACACAGTCAACAATTTGGCCATGGGTTCGTCCAAGCCTGCACCCTCCAGAACATCGGTTTCCCCAGTAAAAAGAAGAAGATCGGCCCGACATGTGGAGGTGATCACACCGGCGAATGAAAATGGTACTCCTCTTCCCTTATTTGTGCAAATCTTACGTGTCTTCTTGCATGGTATTCATCCCATAGAAGACACTAGTTTACCGCTTCTTCTTGATACTAGATGTTCCTAGTAACTCGCAATGCACAAGCTTTCTCCGCATATACTATTTCACCTTAGCTAGAGGTCCGTCGCCCCCCTGAATTTCAATTCCTGGTCAGTTGATTCCCAATTAACGGAAGCATTGCCCGGCGTAACAGGCACTAGTCCGCCTATTACGCCGGGGAAGTAGTGCCTCGGTGTTTATCTTAGGGGCGTGTGGGGCCTAGAGCTACTGGCGCCTAATCTGGAGGTTGGCGGGGATTAAAGGGATGGCCTGGGGGTGCTGCCAAGCACGACGGTGGTGTGAGGTCGAGGGGAGGGCGGGGCGGCGGAGGCAGGGGTCTGGGCCGGTGGTCATTGGCGGTTCGAGAAAGATCGTCAACAGTGACTGGCGGGAGGTAGACAAAGGCCATCTGCACTTTCTTATAGGTCGGACGATTCATTAAAAAAATTGACTGACCTATTTATTTTCAGTCGACTGTTATCTTGACATGACCACATGTGGTGGTGTGCTGGAGGAGTACCTGCATTTCCTGTGCTCATATATTAGAAAATCATACAGAGCAGAATCTAATTTTGTTTGCCATGCAATGTTGTAGAGCTATCATATGTCTCCTATCATTTATTTTTCAGCCACCTGCTATCTGCTACTTTTACAGTGCACTAGTTCTGCACACACTTCACCCATACTCTCACTATTGTGTTTTTATGCAAGGGTATTTCAGACCCTGCCTTGACCGAAGCACAAAAGATAAAAGAGAAGTCGCTCCAGCGTGGTACGCGACTAAGCCAGACATGTTTCAAGACTTTAAAGGGTGTAGTGTCAGCAGATGGAGACGGGGAATGTAGCTCTGGAGTTGATGATCTCTCTCGCCATGAACCACCATCCCAGGTGCTTGCTTTAACTTCACGGTGTCATATGTGGTTGCATGTTCCATATGGTGTCTAGCTTGTATTCGAAAGGCCGAAGTCGGTCTTATTAAGATAAGGAAAGATATTTTTTACATGAACCACCATCCCGTGAGCACCAGAAGACAAATAGCTAGTCAGGGCACTGGCCGAGCCAGTGACAAGCCCAGCAAAGATAGGCATCACCTGGAAGCCAACTAAAAAGCTGCGATGGTGGCGAAGCAGCCCGCCTCCCACCAGGCTCTCAGGTCCTAGATGATCATGCTCACCACTCCAGCCGGATGTCTAGCTTGTATTGCTTCCAATTTGGTTAAATTGCATCTGCTTAGCTTACACATTATACCTTTGAATATGACATGCCTTTCTGTTTTTGGTACATACTAGTACATCTGTGTATTAACCATGTTCTTACATCAAACTAATGTTCTTGTGTATCCCTCATCAATCACTTATGACGAGGCAGGCAGGCAAGGGGACTACTCCTCATTTAAAGAATGCAGCGTCAGCCTCCCGACATGATTCTCAAGAAACAGAAATGCTAGATGAAGATAGTGAACGTAGCTCTGTAGTTGATTACAACATTTCCCCTACACTAGCATCGCAGGTGCTTGCTCTAACTTGGCAGCGTGATATGTGGTTGCATGTTGCATATGGTGTCTAGATTGTAATTCTTCCAATCTGGTTAAACTGCATGTGCTAGTCTGCTTAGCTTATACATTATACCTGTTAATGTGACATGCCTTCCTGTATTTAGTACATAGTACATCTGTCTATTAAGCATGTCCTTACATAAAACTATTGTTTTTTTGTATCCCGCATCAATCAATATGACGAGACACCTTTAGTATATGCAGTGCGATATTAGTTGCATCTTTCATATGATTTATAGCATGCGCTGCTTCTAATTTGTTGAAATTCCATTTATGATGGGACGCTTTTAACTTGGCAGAGTCATATTGGTTGCATCTTTCATGTGGTGTCTAGCTTGCATTGCTTCTTATTTGCTGGAATGGTTTCTGCTTAGTTTACACAAACAGTTGTGAACATGCCATGTCGTCCTGTTTTTCGTACATATTCCATCCTGGTATCATGTGTTTGCCTTACATCAAAGTAGTGATTGTCAGTATCATGCATGAATGAGTTCTGAAGAGAGAATTTTATTGCTTTTTCTTGTCGGTTTTACTTGACAATTCAAAATCAATAAAGCGGAAGGAAGTTAGCAAGGCAGCGGATAAAGGTGCTCCTTCCGAACGGAGGGCCTCTACAGTTTCTACTCCTCCACACCCCCAAGATGATTTCCAAGACAACACATGCATAGACACTCAACAAAGCTGTGTTTATGATGAGCACGTCTCCCCTAGTGCAGCATCACCGGTGCTCCCTCTAACTTGGCACTGTTATATGTGGTTGCATGTTATGTGTGATGTCTAGCTTGTATTGCTTCTAATTTTGTTGAATTCCATCTGCTTACTTTACACATTATACTTGAATAAGACACGTGTTCCTGTTTCTAGAACATACAATATCTGTCTATCACACCATGTTCTTACATCAAATTACTACTGTTGTGTAACCTGCAACAATCACTTATCATAAGACACGTTTGACTTCGGAGTGTGATATAGGTTACATCTCACATTCTTTTCTAGCTTGTACTACTAATTTGTTGAAATGGCACTTATGACGAGACAGTTTTAACTTGGTAGAGTGATATTCGTTGCATCTTTCATATGGTGTCTAGCTTTCATTGCTTCTAATTTGTTGAAATGCCTTCTCCTTAGTTTACACATCATAAGCTGTGAATATGCAATGCTGTGAATATGCAATGGCACTAATGACGAGAGACCTCTAACATGGTAGTGTGATGTTGTTTGCATCTTGCATATGATTTATTTCTTGTACTGCTTCACATTTGTTTAAACGCCATTTATGATGAGACACTGTTAACTTGGCAGAGCGATATTTGTAGCATCTTTCATATGGTGTCTACCTTCCATTGCATTGCTTCTAATTTGGTGAAATGTCTTCTTCTTAGTTTACACATCATAGTTCTGGTTATCTCTTCCGTCCTGTTTTTCATACATATTACATCCTCCTATCATGTGGTTGTCTAACATCAAAGTTCAGTTCGTCTGCATCACGCATCAATTTGTTCTGAAGAACTAAATTGTTATTCGTTTTTCTTGTCGGCTTGACTTAACATGGCACAGAGAAAGAGGAAGAAACACAGAATGGCAGGGAATGAGAAGCGGATGAATCCTGCAGATTCTGCTGGTACTGATGGTGCAATAGAAGGTCAAAGTCCAGCGGAAAATTCTACAAACACGGCATCCCATGCTACACGAGCTGCAAAAAAAGCCAAACAGAAACAAATAGCTGCCACCAAACAAGCAGAGACAGCCCTAGTTCTTGCAACACCTACCACAGTACTACCAGCTGCACGACTTACTCGTGCGTCAACTGAGCTAGCAGCACGTTCCCAAGCTCCCTTGCCACCTGACACTACTTCCCAAGCACTCTTGACACAAGACGAGTTGGCAATATCAGATGAACCTTGTGAGCTTCAACAGCAAGAAGGTAGTTGCTGGAGTCAAGTTACAGTTGCATGCTTCTTTATATGTAGTCTCACAGTTTGATGTACACTAACACTTCCTATGTTCGTTGTTGGACTAGCACCTAGGCGCAAGAGGAAACAAACATCAGGGATAATGCTCGATAGGTTAACTAAATCTAGAGGAGGAAGAATGGAGATCCGTTTTGAGGCAGGTTTAAAAAGGCCACGTGATGCTACAGAGTCAGCCAAGTTAGTATCAGAGGCAGCGGTTGCCGTTAGGTGTCATGTACGTATCCTCCCAACATGGATTCAGTACAGGAATGACAAAGACGAAACCCAGTTCAACACCTTCCTCGACCATTTATCTGTAAGTATGGTTATGTATGGAAACTAGTAATATCGTCTTGCTCTGTCCCATACTTTCTAGGTTGCTGATAATGAGACTCCCATAATTTTCAACAGATGAGGTTCAAGTTGGATAGCCAAGATGATGCAACCAGACAAGCTTGCACCCATGTTTTCAAGTCTGCTCTGCGACAGTATCGGTATAACTTGAGGAAAACTCACTTTGAAGGCAAGGCTAACAGTGAACTTTCCCAAACATCTCCAGTGGAAAATATATCGGATGAAGACTGGAGGGGCCTTGTTAAACACTGGTCTGATCCGAAGTATCAGGTACATTATATATATGTGATCAGATCACATGTTGAAGTCCTATTTACGCATGTGCCACACAAATCTATCTTCTTGTAGGTGAACTGTTCAAAGAACAAGGCCAACCGTACGAAAGTGAAATTCCAACAGACGACAGGATCTCGTAGCTATATTGCACACTGCGAGGCTCTTGTAATTAGCTGTTGTTTCACTCTTTTCGCTGTACCATATTATCAGATCTATATTGACTTGTTCGAAATGCAGAGGAAAGCCCGCAAGGACCAAAAAGTACCTGAACCAAATGCTGTGGAAATCTTCAAGGACTGTCACACCAGCAAGAAGAAGGGCATGACTACACCAGTCAAAGCCGCTGTTGTAAGTCCTTAATCCTCATGCCTTTTAACTACTACTTACTCTGACTTGTGCCTTGAACTGCATGGTTTGCAGCCAATGTCTATTACTCTTTTCAATTTTATACACAATTGTCTTAGCGTATCATTGCACCTTACAAGGTTTAAAAGAGAGGAGTGATGTTCCTTTGATCTTGACCCGTAATCTAGTTCCGTGCTGGACTTGCCCACACAACGTTACAATTGCCTGTTTGTCTGTTCTCAGTTGTTTTGTGATATGAATGATGTCATACTATGCTTACCGTATTATAAACTTCGTCTCTTTATCCTTAGCCCTCAATACAATGTGAAGAAATAGACAATACATTAGCGATGGTACATGGTCATATGTTTGGAACCTGGTTTTATTATGTACTTTGCAATAAAATACAACTAATATTTTACATGGGTTCACCAGAATAAGTTCTGTATATAGACCAAAGCTATTTTGTTTGGTTTTGCTGCCTCCTTAATATCTTCTGTTCTGGTACTACTAATGTAAAACCTCAACTTTTCAGCGAGCTATGGAAAAAATGGTGGAACCGCCACCTTCTGAAGGTGGCGAGGCAACTATAACCGCAATGTCAGCTCTTGCTGCAGTGGGTCAGTACCTGTCCACTAACAGTGCCAAAAGCACGTTCCTGCGTAATACTGGGTTGGTTGTTAAGGCAATATCGTCCAAACTGCCTCATGATCAAGATATGCAAGCTCAAAGCAATGTTGTATCTGCGCTCCAGACACAAGTCCATTCCCTAACAGAGACCCTTTGTGAAACAAGGAGAGACATTGTTCAATGTCGTCAAGATATGCATGGTTTTGAAACCAGACTATCAGACATTTGCTATGTTGTTCAGGAGCCTAGGGGAAATGAAGGCGAGGGTTATGGTGCTCCATCGGACAATACAACATGAAAACGTAACAGTCAGGTCAAATGAACTGAGCTTCTGAACTTCTGGTGGTGCATTTATCTGCTAGACTGTTAAGTTTTATGCCAACCTTCCTTTTGTTATATAGTTGTAATTTGTTTTGGTGCGATACAAAATTTATTCTTAACGTGCAGCCACCGGCTGAAGAAAATAGCAAGCCATTTTGTATAGTGTAGGGTGTTCCCTATATTTGCACTGGTGGCGATCTTTGATGCCGAGTGGATGTAATCTTGCAATCTCCTTAATAGCCTAGCGTTAGTTTCGGCCTTATTTATTTCCTAGTCTTCTTTTTCCCTGGTTTGCTAGTGGCCGCAACAACCATGGGCCATATACGGGCCGTAGGATCCATGGGTCTCCTACGGGTCATCGATAAATGGGCCTCCAACAGGGTCGTAGAATCGGTGGGCCTCGGGCCGTCGGATAAATGGGTCTACATGGGCCGTAAACGGGCGTAATTGGTATCGGCCTAGCACGGTAACGGGCCGTTAATAGGCCGTAGGACAGCAAAGGCTTAATTCTATCACAGGCATAACATGTTGTTAATGGGCCAGAATATATGATGGGCTGGAAACGGCGCAACGGGTTAACAGGCCAAAAATGGGCCGACTCTTGCCATGGGCCGAATTTGGCCCATTAGGGTAATAGGCCAGTAACGGGCTGACTCTTGCCATGGGACGAATTTGGCCCATTAGGGGAACAGGCCAGTAACGGGCTGGAAGTAATCGAGGGCCGAAAAGAAGCCCAATAACGTATGGGCCGTCAATAGGCCGAAAGCTAACACGGGCTAGAAACAGCCCATGTAAATCACGGGCCGTTAACGGGTACAAAGAAAATTACCATTCATTCTGGGCTAGAGTCACCGTGGGCCTGTAAAGGGCCGAAATACACGAAGGCCTCATTTGGGCCGAAAGACGTCATGGGCCATACATGGGCCAAAAGTGAAATGGGCTGGTGTTATATTTGACGGCCCACATGATGTTGTTGGGCCAATTTCCTTTAGGGCCTAATGGGCCATGAGTTAACGGGCCGTAAAATGGGCTATTTGCGAAGAGACCATTAACAGGCTTTTCATGGGCCAGCCCGTTAACTTTTGACCAAGTCAAACGGGCCGGCTTTGTAAGCTAAATGGGCCAGTGGTGGGCCGTGGCACGTGTCGACATATCATAGGCGCCTATCTGACCCACTGACAAGCTGACACGTGTTTCGTCCGGCCAATAAGAATTTTACACGTGGAAATTTCCCATTGGTCGGGGCTGTTAACGGGTTATCGGATCCAAAACCCGACCCGATAGTTTAACGACGTTCCGTTATGGTGGATGCCACGTGTCGGTCACCCTTGACGAAAGCACTTCTGTGACGCGCGATTTATCGTCATGGAAGTGGACACTTCCGTGATGATAATTTTGGTAATGTCATGGAACACTTCTACGACAGCACAGTATGACTATCTTGATTTTGTCATAAAATCATCATCGATGTACATGCATGACAAAAAACGCGACCTACTGTGACAAACAGGTATCAGCACGTAAGTGTATTTTTTTGTAGTGTCTCTTTACTCGTTCTGTAATGCATCATCTCGTAACTAACTCATTAGTCACATTGCTTGCAAGGCTTATTATGATGTGTATTTCCGAGAGGGCCCAGAGATATGCCAACCCAACAAACAGCTTTGGAGATACCTGTAGAGCATCTTTATAACCATCCAGTTATGTTGTGATGTTTGATAGCACACAAGGCATTCCTTCGGTATCCGGGAGTTGCATAATCTCATAGTCAAAGGAATATGTATATGACATGAAGAAAGCTATAGCAACAAAACTGAATGATCATTATGCTAAGCTATTGGATGGGTCTTGTCCATCACATCATTCTCCTAATGATGTGATCCCGTTCATCAAATGACAACACATGTCTATGGTTAGGAAACCTAACCATCTTTTATTAACGAGCTAGTCTAGTAAAGGCTTTCTAGGGACACGGTGTTTTGTCTATGTATCCACACATGTATCAAGTTTCCCTTAATAAAATGCTAGCATGAATAATAATCATTTATGATGATATAAGGAAATATAAAGTAACAAATTTATGATTGCCTCTAGGGCATGTTTCCTTCAGATTCCCACTTGCACTAGAGACAATAATCTAGTTCATCGCCATGTGATTTAACACCAATAGTTCACATCACCATGTGATTAACACCCATAGTTCACATCGTCATGTGACCAACACCCAAAGGGTTTACTAGATTCAATAATCTAGTTCACATCGCCATGTGATTAACACCCAAAGAGTACAAAGGTGTGATCAT
The DNA here is from genome assembly GCF_018294505.1 of Triticum aestivum. Lineage (NCBI taxonomy): Eukaryota > Viridiplantae > Streptophyta > Magnoliopsida > Poales > Poaceae > Triticum > Triticum aestivum. The sequence goes on along the minus strand of NC_057801.1, from coordinate 480,632,430 downwards.
GTTTTTCTTGTGAGAGAAGTTTAGTCAACGGGTCTGCCACATTCGGATTCATATGTATTTTGCAACTTTCTATGTCTACAATGCTCTTCATTGAGCTACTCTAGCTAATTGATCCCACTTTCAATATGTATCCAGATTGAGACTTAGAGTCATCCAGATCGGTGTTAAAGCTTGCATCGACGTAACTCTTTATGATGAACTCTTTAACACCTCCATAACCAAGAAATATTTCCTTAGTCCTCTAAGGATAATTTTGACTGCTGTCTGCTACGTCTTGAGCTCGCGTTGGTTTTCCCCGAAGAGGAGAGGATGATGCAGCACAGTAGCGTAAGTATTTCCCTTAGTTTTTGAGAACCAAGGTATCAATCCAGTAGGAGGTCACGCGCAAGTCCCTCATACCTGCACAAAACGATAGCTACTTGCAACCAACGTGATTAGGGGTTGTCAATCCCTTCACGGTCACTTACAAGAGTGAGATCTGATAGAGATAATATTTTTGGTATTTTTGGTATAAAGATGCAAAGTAGAAAGTAAAGGCAAAGCAAGTAAATAAAGTGATGGAGATTGATATGATGAGAATAGACCCGGGGGCCATAGGTTTCACTAGTGGCTTCTCTCAAGAGCATAAGTATTCTACGGTGGGTGAACAAATTACTGTTGAGCAATTGACAAAATTGAGCATAGTTATGAGGTTATCTAGGTATGATCATGTATATAGGCATCACGTGCGAGACAAGTAGACCGAAACGATTCTGCGTCTACTACTATTACTCCACTCATCGACCGCTATCCAGCATGCATCTAGAGTATTAAGTTAAAAACAGAGTAACGCCTTAAGCAAGATGACATGATGTAGAGGAATAAATTCATGCAATATGATAAATACCCCATCTTGTTATCCTCGATGTCAACAATACAATACGTGCCTTGCAACCCTTTCTGTCACTGGGTAAGGACACCGCAAGATTGAACCCAAAGCCATGCACTTCTCCCATTGCAAGAACTACCAATCTAGTTGGCCAAACCAAACGGATAATTCGAAGAGACTTGCAAAGATAACTCAATCATACATAAAAGAATTCAGAGAAGATTCAAATATTATTCATAGATAAGCTGGATCATAAACCCACAATTCATCGATCTCAACAAACACACCGCAAAAAGAAGATTACATCGAATAGATCTCCACGAGAGAGGGGGAGAACATTGTATTGAGATCCAAAAAGAGAGAAGAAGACATCTAGCTACTAGCTATGGACCTGAAGGTCTAGAGTAAACTACTCACACTTCATCGGAGGGGCTATGGTGTTGATGTAGAAGCCCACCGTGGTAGATGCCCTCTCCGGCAGAGCTCCGGAACAGGCCCCAAGATGGGATCTCGTGGATACAGGAAGGTACGGCGGTGGAATTAGGTTTTTGGCTCCGTCTCTGGTCTATTGGGGGTACGTAGGTATATATAGGAGGAAGGAGTACGTCGGTGGAGCGTTAGGGGGCCCACGAGGTAGGGGGCCCGCCCAGGGGGGGGGGGGGCGCCCTCCACCCTCATGACCGCCTCTGGTGCTTCTTGGAGTAGGGTCCAAGTCTCCTGGATCACGTTTGGTGAGAAGATCACGTTCCCGAAGGTTTCATTCCATTTGGACTCCGTTTGATATTCTGTTTCTTCGAAATACTAAAAAAGGCAAAAAACATCAATTCTGGGCTGGGCCTCCGGTTAATAGGTTAGTCCCAAAAATAATATAAAAGTGGAAAATAAAGCCCATTATAGTCCAAAACAATAGATAAAGTAGCATGGAGCAATCAAAATTATAGATACGTTGGAGACGTATCAGGCATCCCCAAGCTTAATTCCTGCTCGTCCTCGAGTAGGTAAATGATAAAAAGAGAATTTTTGATGCAGAGTGATACTTTGGAATAATTTCAATTTAAATCTTCTTAATCATGGTATGAATATTCAGATCCGAAAGATTCAAGACAAAAGTTCATATTGACATAGAAATAATAATACTTCAAGCATACTAATCAAAGTAATCATGTCTTCTCAAAATAGCATGGCAAAAGAAAGTGCATCCCTACAAAATCATATAGTTAGGCTATGCTTCATTTTCGTCACACAAAGATGTTCCCAACTTCTATACCCCCGATGACAAGCCAAGCAATTGTTTCATACTTAAATAATCTCAAACTTTTTCAACCTTCACGCAATACATGAGCGTGAGCCATGGATATAGGACTATGGGTGGAATAGAATAAGATGATGGGGATAAGACAAAAAAAGAGAATGTCTCACATCAACGAGGCTAATCAATGAGCTATGGAGATGCCCATCGATTGATGTTAATGCAAGGAGTAGGGATTTCTATGCAACGGATGCACTAGAGCTATGAATGCTCAACAAAAGGAAACTAGTGGGTGTGCATCCAACTTGCTTGCTCATGAAGACCTAGGGCATTTTGAGGAAGCCCATCGTAGGAATATACAAGCCAAGTTCTATAATGAAAAATTCCCACTAGTATGAACAAGACAACTTATGAGACTCACTATATGAAAAACTTGGTGCTACTTTGAAGCACAATATATGAGACTCACTACATGAAGAACAAGGTGCTACTTTGAAGCACAAGTGTGGAAAAGGAGATAGTAGAATTGCCCTTTTTATATTTTTTTGGGGCCTTTCTTTTTTCTTTTTGGTCTTTCTCTTCTTTTTTTTGGGCAATGCTCTAATAATGATGATCATCACACTTCTATTGATTACAACATAAGGATTACAACTCGATACTAGAACAAGATATGACTCTATATAAATGCCTCCGACGGTGTACCGGGATGGTGCAATGAATCAAGATTGACAGGTATGAAAAATAATGCATGGTGGCTTTGCCACAAATACGATGTTAACTACATGATCATGCAATGGCAATATGACAAAAGTAAAGTATGTAATGATGATGATGAACGGAACGGTGGAAAGTTGCATGGCAATATATCTCGGAATGGCTATGGAAATGCGATAATAGGTAGGTATGGTGGCTGTTTTGAGGAAGATATAGGGAGGTTTATGTGTGAAAGAGCGTATCATATCACGGGGTTTGGATGCACCGGCGAAGTTTGCACCAACTCTCAATGTGAGAAAGGGCAATGCACGGTACCGAAGAGGCTAGCAAAGGCGGAAGGGTAAAAGTGCGTATGATCCATGGACTCAACATTAGTCAAAAGAACTCATATACTTATTGCAAAAATTTGGAAGCCATCAAAAATCAAGTACTATGCGCATGCTCCTAGGGGGATAGATTGGTAGGAAAAGAACATCGCTCGTCCCCGACAGCCACTCATAAGGATGCACAAGCCAGGTACACTTCATGTTTCAAATTTGTTACACAACTTTAACCATACGTGCATGCTACGGGATTTGCTAAATTCAACACAAGAATTTCTCAAATTCACAACTATTCAACTAGCACGACTTTGATATTATCGCCTCCATATCTCAAAACAATTATCAAGCATCAAACTTATCTTAGTATTCAATGCACTCAAAAGATAGTTTCACATATCTTGAATACCAAGTATATTAACATTAAGAAAATTACCATGCTATTAACGACTCTCAAAATAATCTAAGTGAAGCATGAGAGAGCAAGTTTCTTTAAAACAAATCCACCACCGTGCTCTAAAAGATCTAAGTGAAGCACCAGAGCAAAAATTATCACGCTCAAAAGGATATAAGTGAAGCACTATGAGCAAAACTATCAAGCTCAAAAGATATAAGTGAAGCACATAGAGTATTCTAACAAATTTCAATTCATGTATGGCTCTCTCAAAAGGTGTGTACAGCAAGAATTATTGTGGTAAACTAACAAGAAAATACACAAATAATACAAGACGCTCTAAGCAAAACACATATCATGTTGGTGAATAAAAATATAGCTCCAAGTAAATTACCGATGGAAGTGGACAAAAGAGGGGATGTTTTCCGGGGCATCCCCAAGCTTTGACTTTTTGCTGTCCTTGGATTATCTTGGGGGTGCCATGTCCATCCCCAAGCTTAGGCTCTTGCCACTCCTTGTTCCATAATCCATCAAAAGAATTCATCCAAAACTTGAAAACTTCACAACACAAAACTCAACAGAAATCTCGTGAGCTCCGTTAGAGAAAGAAAACAAAAGACTACTTCAAGGTACTGTAATGAACTCATTCTTTATTTATATTGGTGTTAAACCTACTGTATTCCAACTTCTCCATGGTTTATAAACTAATTTACTAGCCATAGATTCATCAAAATAAGCAAACAACACACGAAAAACCGAATCTGTCAAAAACATAACAGTCTGTAGCAATCTGTAACTAATGCAAACTTCTGGAACTCTAAAAATTATACAAAATTGGAAATCCTGGAAAATTTGTTTATTGATCAGCAGAAAAAAGAATAAATGAAAACGCACGTTCCTGTGATTTATCATATAACTAAATTCATGCATGCAAAGTTTCTGTTTTTCAGCAGAATCAAATCAACTATCATCGTAGGTTATCCTATAGGTCCTACTTGGCACAAACACTAATTAAAACATAAAACCACATCCAAACAGAAGGTAGATGGATTATTTATTCCTAAACAGAAGCAAAAACAAAAAACACAAAATAAAATTGGGTTGCCTCCCAACAAGCGCTATCGTTTAACGCCCCTAGCTAGGCATAAAAGCAAGGATAGATCTAGGTATTGCCATCTTTGGTAGGAAATCCATAAGTGGCTCTCATAATAGATTCATATGGTGATTTTAGTTTCTTTCTAGGGAAGTGTTCCATACCCTTCTTTAAGGGAAATTGGAATCTAATATTCCCTTCCGTCATATCAATAATTGCACCAATCATTCTAAGGAAAGGTCTACCAAGAATAATAGGATATGAGGGATTGCAATCTATATCAAGAACGATAAAATCTACGGGCACATAATTCCTATTTGCAACAATGAGCACATCATTAATTCTTCCCATAGGTTTTTTAATAGTGGAATCCGCAAGATGCAAGTTTAGAGAGCAATCATCAAAATCACAGAAATCTAGCAAATCGCATAAAGTTTTGGGAATAGTAGAGACACTAGCACCCAAATCACATAAAGCATGAAACTCATAATTTTTAATTTTAATTTTAATGGTAGGTTCCTACTCATCATTGAGTTTCCTAGGGATAGAAACTTTCAACTCAAGCTTTTCTTCATAAGATTGCATTAAGGCATCAACAATGTGTTCGGTAAAAGCCTTATTTTGACTATAAGCATGAGGAGAATTTAGCACGGATTGCAAAAAGGAAATACAATCAATCAAATAGCAATTTTCATAATTAAATTCCTTGAGATCCAAAATAGTGGGTTTAGCAATATCTTGATTTTTATTTCTTTCAATCCCACTTTTATCAATTCATTATCAAGATCCAAAAACTCAGAATTCTTAGAACGCCTTCTAGGTAAAGGAAGATCATATTCAGTTTCATCAAGATTCATATTGCAAAACAAAGATTTGATAGGGGACACATGAATAACTTTTAGATCTTCATCTTGATTTTCATAGGAATTAGAAGAACATGCTTTAATAAAGGCATCTTTGGAAGCACGCATCCTAGCAGTTCTTTCTTTGCACTCATCAATGGAAATTCTCATGGCTTTGAGAGACTCATTGATATCATGCTTAGGAGGAATAGATCTAAGCTTTAAAGAATCAATCTCGAGAGAAATTCTATCAACGTTCCTAGCCAAATCATCAACTTTAAGCAATTTCTCTTCAAGCAAAGCATTAAAATTCTTTTGTGAATTCATAAACTCTTTAACACTACTCTCAAATTCAGAGGGCATCTTATTAAAATTTCCATAAGAGTTGTTGTAGGAATTTCCATAATTATTAGAAGGATTACTAGGATAAGGCCTAGAATTAAAATTCCCTCTATACGCGTTGTTACCAAAACTATTCCTACCAATAAAATTCACATCCATAGATTCATTATTATTCTCAAGCAAAGTATATAAAGGCATATTATTGGGATCTGAAGAAACACTCTTAGCAAATAAATTCCTAAGTGCATCCATCTTTTCACTCAAAACATTGATTTCTTCTATAGCATGCACCTTTTTATTAGTAGATCTTTCAGTATGCCATTGAGAATAATTAACCATAATATTATCTAGGAGTTTAGTAGCATCTCCTAAAGTGATTTCCATAAAAGTGCCTCCTGCAGCCGAATCTAAAAGATTTCTAGAAGCAAAATTCAATCCAGCATAAAAAATTTGTATAATCATCCACAAGTTCAAACCATGAGTAGGACAATTACATTGCATTAATTTCATTCTCTCCCAAGCTTGTGTAACATGTTCATGATCAAGTTGCTTAAAATTCATAATATCGTTTCTAAGAGAGATAATCTTAGCGGGAGGAAAATACTTAGAGATAAAAGCATCTTTGCACTTGTTCCAAGAATCAATACTATTTTTAGGCAAAGATGAAAACCACGCTTTAGCACGATCTCTAAGCAAAAAAGGAAATAGCTTCAATTTAACGACATCATTATCGACATCTTTTTTCTTTTGCATATCACATAAATCAACGAAGTTATTTAGATGAGTAGCGGCATCTTCACTAGGAAGGCCGGCGAATTGATCTTTCATAACAAGATTCAACAAAGCAGTATTGATTTCACAAGATTCAGTATTGGCAAGAGGAGCAATCGGAGTGCTAAGGAAATCATTATTATTGGTATTGGTGAAGTCACACAATTTGGTAGCATCTTCAGCCATCACGACAAGCAAGCAAACTAACACACGAGCAAACAAAAGGACGAGGAAAAGCAACGGAAAGAGAGGAGGAGATTGGAAAGAGAGGGCGAATAAAACGGGCAAGGTGAAGTGGGGGAGAGGAAAACGAGAGGCAAATGGCAAATAATGTAATGCGAGAGATAGGGATTGTGATGGTACTTGGTATGTTGACTTTTGCGTAAGCCTCCCCGGCAACGGTGCCAAAAATCCTTCTTGCTACGTCTAGAGCTTGCGTTGGTTTTCCCCGAAGAGGAGAGGATGATGCAGCACAGTAGCGTAAGTATTTCCCTCAGTTTTTGAGAACCAAGGTATCAATCCAGTAGGAGGTCACACGCAAGTCCCTCGTACCTGCACAAAATGATAGCTACTCGCAACCAACGCGATTAGGGGTTGTCAATCCCTTCACGGTCACTTACGAGAGTGAGATCTGATAGAGATAATTATTTTTGGTATTTTTGGTATAAAGATGCAAAGTAGAAAGTAAAGCAAAGCAAGTAAATAAAGTGATGGAGATTGATATGATGAGAATAGACCCGGGGGCCATAGGTTTCACTAGTGGCTTCTCTCAAGAGCATAAGTATTCTATGGTGGGTGAACAAATTAATATTGAGCAATTGACAAAATTGAGCATAGTTATGAGGTTATCTAGGTATGATCATGTATATATGCATCACGTGCGAGACAAGTAGACCGAAATGATTCTGCATCTACTACTATTACTCCACTCATCGACCGCTATCCAGCATGCATCTAGAGTATTAAGTTAAAAACAGAGTAAAGCCTTAAGCAAGATGACATGATGTAGAGGAATAAATTCATGCAATATGATAAATACCCATCTTGTTATCCTCGATGGCAACAATACAATACGTGCCTTGCAACCCTTTCTGTCACTAGGTAAGGACACCGCAAGATTGAACCCAAAGCCATGCACTTCTCCCATTGCTAGAACTACCAATCTAGTTGGCCAAACCAAACGGATAATTCTAATACACTTGCAAAGATAACACAATCATACATAAAAGAATTCAGAGAAGATTCAAATATTATTCATTGATAAGCTGGATCATAAACCCATAATTCATCGGTCTCAACAAACACACTGCAAAAAGAAGATTACATCGAATAGATCTCCACGAGAGAGGGGGAGAACATTGTATTGAGATCCAAAAAGAGAGAAGAAGCCATCTAGCTACTAGCTATGGACCCGAAGGTCTGAAGTAAACTACTCACACTTCATCGGAGGGGCTATGGTGTTGATGTAGAAGCCCTCTGTGGTAGATGCCCTCTCCGGCGGAGCTCCGGAACAGGCCCCAAGATGGGATCTCGTGGATACAGGAAGGTACGGTGGTGGAATTAGGTTTTTGGCTCTGTCTCTGGTATATTGGGGGTACGTAGGTATATATAGGAGGAAGGAGTACGTCGGTGGAGCATCAGGGGGCCCACGAGGTAGGGGGCGCGCCCAGGGGGGGCGCGCCTTCCACCCTCGTGGCCACCTCTGGCGCTTCTTGGAGTAGGGTCCAAGTCTTCTGGATCACGTTCGGTGAGAAGATCACGTTCCTGAAGGTTTCATTCCGTTTGGACTCCGTTTGATATTCTGTTTCTTCGAAATACTGAAAAAGGCAAAAAACAGCAATTCTGGGATGGGCCTTCGGTTACTAGGTTAGTCCCAAAAATAATATAAAAGTGGAAAATAAAGCCCATTATAGTCCAAAACAATAGATGAAGTAGCATGGAGCAATCAAAAATTATAGATACGTTGGAGACGTATCACTGTCTAGTGATCCACTCCCAGATCACTATTGTACCCCTTTGCCAAACTCATGGCAAGGTACACAATAGGTCTGGTATACAACATGACATACTTTATAGAACCTATGGTTGAGGCATAGGGAATAACTTTCATTCTCTCTCTATCTTCTGTCGTGGTCGGGTTTTGAGTCTTACTCAACTTCATATCTTACAACTCAGGCAAGACCTCCTTCTTCGACTCATCCATTTTGAACTCCTTCGAAATCTTATCAAGGTATGTACTCATCGAAAGTCTTATCAAGCGTCTTGATCTATCTTTATAGATCTTGATGCCCAATATGTAAGTAGCTTCACCAAGGTCTTTCTTCGAAAAACTCCTTTCAAACTCTCCTTTATGCTTTCCAGAAAATTCTACATCATTTTTGTTCAACAATATGTCATTCACATATACTTATCAAAAAGGCTGTAGTGCTCCCGCTCACTTTCTTGTAAATACAGGCTTCACCGCAAGTATGTATAAAACTATATGCTTTGATCAACTTATCGAAGCGTATATTCCAACTCCGAGATTCTTGCACCAGTCCATAGATGGATCACTGGAGCTTGCACATTTTGTTAGCACGTTTAGTACCGAGAAAACCTTCTAGTTGCATCATATACAACTGTTTTGACATCCATTTGCCAGATTTTATGAAATGCGGCAATTGCTAACATGATTCAGACAGACTTTAAGCATTGATACGAGTGAGAAAATCTCATCGTAGTCAACATCTTGAACTTGTCAAAAACCTTTTGCGACAATTCGAGCTTTGTAGATAGTAACACTACTATCAGCGTTCGTCTTCCTCTTGAAAATCTATTTATTCTCAATGGCTCACCGATGATCGAGCAAGTCAATCAAAGTCCATACTTTCTTCTCATACATGGATCCTATCTCAGATTTCATGGCCTCAAGCCATTTATCAGAATCTGGGCTCATCATTGCTTCCTCATAGTTCATAGGTTCATCATGGTCTAGTAACAGGACTTCCAGAACAGGATTACCGTAGCACTCTGGTGCGGACCATACTCTAGTTTACCTATGAGGTTCGGTAGTAACTTGATCTGAAGTTTCATGATCATCATCATTAGCTTCCTCTCTAATTGGTGTAGGAATCACTGGAACTAATTTCTGTGATGAGCTACTTTCCAATTCGAGAGAAGGTACAATTACCTCATCAAGTTCTACTTTCCTCCCACTCACTTCTTTCGAGAGAAACTCCTTCTCTAGAATGGATCCATTCTTAGCAACAAAGATCTTGCCTTCAGATCTATGATAGAAGGTGCACCCAACAATTTATTTTGGGTATCCTATGAAGACGCACTTCTGCGATTTGGGTTCGAGCTTATCAGGCTGAAGATTTTTCACATAAGCATCGCAACCCCAAACTTTAAGAAATGTCAGCTTAGGATTCTTGCCAAACCACAGTTCATACAGTGTGGTCTCAACGGACTTAGACGGTGCCCTATTTAACGTGAATGCAGCTGTCTCTAATGCATAACTCCAAAACGATAGTGGTAAATTGGTAAGAGACATCATAGATCGCACCATATCTAATAAAGTACGGTTACAACGTTCGGACACACCATTACACTATGTTGTTCCAGGTGGCGTGAGTTGTGAAACTATTCCACATTGTTTTAAATGAAGGCCAAACTCATAACTCAAATATTCGCCTCCACGATCAGATTGTAGAAACTTTATTTTCTTGTTACGATGATTGTCCACATGACTCTGAAATTCTTTGAACTTTTCAAATGATTCAGACTTGTGTTTCATCAAGTAGATATACCCATATCTGCTCAAATCATGTGTGAAGGTAAGAAAATAACGATACCCGCCGCACGCCTCAACACCCATCGGACCGCATACATCGGTATGTATTATTTCCAATAAGTCAGTGGCTCGCTCCATTGTTCCGGAGAACGGAGTTTTAGTCATCTTGCCTATGAGGCATGGTTCGCAAGTATCAAATGATTCATAATCAAGTCATTCCAAAAATCTATCCGTATTGAGTTTCTTCATGTGCTTTACACCAATATGACCTAAATGGCAGTGCCACAAATATGTTGCACTATCATTATCAATGTTACATCTTTTGGCATCAATATTATGCATATGTGTATCACTACGATCGAGATTCAATAAACCATTTACATTGGGTGTATGACCATAGAAGGTTTTATTCATGTAAACAGAACAACAATTATTCTCTGACTTAAATGAATAACCGTATCACAATAAACATGATCCAATCATATTCATGCTCAACGCAAACACCAAATGACATTTATTTTGATCCACCACTAATCTCGAAGGTAGAGGGAGTGTGCGATGGTGATCTTATCAACCTTGGAATCACTTCCAACACATAGCGTCACCTCGCCCTTAACTAGTCTCTGTTCATTTTGCAATTCCTATTTCGAGTTACTAATCTTAGCAACTGAACCGGTATCAAATACCTGGGGGTTAGTATGAACACTACTAAAGTACACATCAATAACATGTATATCAAATATACCTTTGTTCACTTTGCCATCCTTCTTATCCGCCAAGTATTTGGGGTAGTTCCGCTTCCAGTGACCATTCTCTTTGCAGCAGAAGCACTCAGTTTCTGGCTTAGGTCCAGACTTGGGCTTCTTCTCGGGAGCAGCAACTTGCTTGCTATTCTTCTTGAACTTCCCCTTCTTCCGTTTACCCTTTTTCTTGAAACTAGTGGTCTTGTTAACCATCAACACTTGATGCTCCTTCTTGATTTCTACCTCCGCAGCCTTTAGCATCGCGAAGAGCTCGAGAATTGTCATTTCCATCCCTTTCATATTATAGTTCATCACGAAGCCTTTATAGCTTGGTGGCAGTGATTGAAGAACTCTATCAATGACACTATCATCAGGAAGATTAACTCCCAGCTGAGTCAAGTGGTTATGGTACCCAGACATTCTGAGTATGTGTTCACCGACAGAACTATTCTCCTCCATCTTGCAGCTTTAGAACTTGTTGGAGACTTCATATCTCTCAACTCGGGAATTTGCTCGAAATATTAATTTCAACTCCTGGAACATCTCATATGCTCCATGACGTTCAAAACGTGTTTGAAGTCCCGATTATAAGCCGTAACGCATGGCACACTGAACTATCAAGTAGTCATCAACTTTTGTCTGCCAAATGTTCAGAACGTCCAGAGTTGCTCCTGTAGCGGGCCTTGCACCTAGCGGTGCTTCCAGGACATAATTCTTCTGTGCAACAATGAGGATAATCCTCAAGTTATGGACCCAGTCCGTGTAGTTGCTACCATCATCTTTCAACTTAGCTTTCTCTAGGAACACTTTAAAATTCAAGGGAACGGTAGCACGAGCCATTGATCTACAACAACATAGATATGCAAAAACTATCAGGACCAAGTTCATGATAAATTAAAGTTCAATTAATCATATTACTAAAGAACTCCCACTTAGATAGACATCCCTCTAGTCATCTAAATGATCACGTGATCCATATCAACTAAACCATGTCCGATCATCACATGAGATGGAGTAGTTTTCAATGGTGAACCTCTCTGTGTTGATCATATCTACTATATGATTCACGTTCGACCTTTCGGGTCTCAGTGTTCCGATGCCTTATCTGCATATGCTAGGCTTGTCAAGTTTAACCCGAGTATTATGCATGTGCAAAACTGACTTGCACCCATTGTATGTGAACGTAGAGCTTATCACACCCGATCATCACATGGTTTCTCAGCACGACAAACTATAGCAACGGTGCATACTCAGGGAGAACACTTATACTGTGAAATTTAGTGAGGGATCATCTTATAATGCTACCGCTGTACTAAGAAAAATAAGATGCATAAAAGATAAACATCACATGCAATCAAAATATGTGACATGATATGTCCATCATCATCTTGTGCCTCTGATCCCCATCTCCAAAGCACCATCATAATCTCCATCGTCACCGGCTTGACACCTTGATCTCCATCGTAGCGTCATTGTCGTCTCGCCAACTATTGCTTCTATGACTATCGCTACCACTTAGTGATAAAGTAAAGCAATTACATGGTGATTGCATTTCATACAATAAAGAGACAACCATAAGGCTCCTGCCAGTTGCCAATAACTTTTACAAAACAAGATCATCTCATACAACAATTTATATCTTATCACGTCTTGACCATATCACATCACAACATGCCCTGCAAAAACAAGTTAGACATCCTCTATTTTGTTGTTGCAAGTTTTACGTGGCTGCAACGGGCTTCTAGCAAGAACCGTTCTTACCTACGCATCAACACCACAACGATTTTTCTTCAAGTGGGTTGTTTTAACCTTCAACAAGGACCAGCCGGAGTCAAACTCGATTCAACTAAAGTTGGAGGAACAGACACCCACCAGCCACCTGTGTGCGAAGCACATCGGTAGAACCGGTCTCATGAATGTGGTCATGTAATGTTGGTCCAGGCCGCTTCACGAACAGTACCGCCGAATCAAAGTAAGATGTTGGTGGTAAGCAGTATGACAAGTATCGCCCACAACTCTTTGTGTTCTACTCGTGCATATCATCTACGCATAGACCTGGCTCGGATGCCACTGTTGCGGAACATAGCATGCAATTTCAAAAAAAATCCTACGATCACGCAAGAACTATCTAGGAGATGCATGGCAATGAGAGGGGGAGAGTGTGTCCACGTACCCTCGTAGATCAAAAGCAGAAGCGTTATGTTAACGCGGTTGATGTAGTCGAACGTCTTCACGATCCAACCAATCTTAGTACCGAACGTACGGCACCTCCATGTTCAGCGCACGTTCAGCTCGATGATGTCCCTCGAACTCCTGATCCAGCAGAGAGATGAGCGAGAGTTCCGTCAGCACAACGGCATGGTGACGGTGATGGTAATGTGATCCATGCAGGGCTTTGCCTAAGCACTACGACGCTATGACCGGAGGCGTAAACTATGGAGGGGGGACCGCACATGGCTGAGAGAACAATTGATGTGCCTTTCGGGTGCCCCTCGCCCCTGTATATAAAGGAGGGTAGGAGGAGGTGGTCGGCCCTAGGGGTGGCGCGCCATGGGGGGAGTCCTACTAGGACTCCACTTCGACGGAGCGTTCTCGCGACATGGCGTAGGAGCTGGCACAATGCTCATATCTCCCACTCAGGACAAACTCTATTATATCGTGCAGCTCTGCTTCCAGCATGGAGAAAAGGTCTCCAAAAACATAGCAGAATACGAGGGCCTGATAGCAGGCTTGAAAGTTGCAGCCGCCTTGGGGGTAAAGCGCCTCATCGTCAAGGGCGATTCACAACTCCTCGTCAACTTCTCCAACAAGGTGTACGAGCCAAAGGACGAACACATGGAATCATACCTTGCGGAGGTCCGCAGGATGGAAAAGAAGTTTTAGGGGTTAGAGTTGCAGCATGTACGCTGCGACACCAATCAAGAGGCTGATGACATTGCTAGTAGGGCGTCCAGGCGGCTGCCTCAGGAGCCCGGCGTCTTCGAGGAACGACTCTTCAAACCCTCAGCAGCACCATTGCCATCAAGTACAGCACAACCTCGGGAGGAGCTCCCCCAACCGCCTGACTCGGGAGCCCCGGCCTGCAGCCCAACCTCAGGAGCCCGCCTGCTCCTGGCGCTGGAGTCTCAGGAGGGATGTTGGACTGCAGAATTCAAAGATTACCTGATGCAAGGGACTCTTCCCGAAAAGGAGGGGGACGCAGAATGTGTGGCGCGGCAGGCCATGACCTACTACATCCAAGACGGAGAACTCTACTGGAAATGGCTGAATGATGTTTCCCTACACTGCATCTCCAGGGAGCAAGGGAAAGAGTTGCTGGCAGACATTCACGGTGGGGACTGTGGGCACCACTCGTCTTCACGGACCCTCATCGGCAAGGCGTTTCAGAGCGGGTTCTATTGGCCAACAGCACTCAACGATGCGATTGAGCTGGTGAAAGCTTGTGAAGCCTGTCAATTCCACGCCAAGCAGATTCATCAGCCGACTTAGGGCCTACAAACCATCCCCCTTTCGTGGCCATTCGCTGTTTGGGGACTGGACATCCTGGGCCCGTTTCCCCGGGTACCAGCGGGTTACCGTTACCTGTACGTCGCCATTGACAAGTTCACAAAGTGGGCAGAGGTGGAAGCTATCCGCACCATCCAGCTGGCTCAGCAGTCAAATTCATCAAGGGCCTCGTAAGCCGGTTTGGGGTGCCTAATCGCATCATCACCGACAACGGTTCGCAGTTCACCAGCAATCTCTTCAAAACCTATTGTGCTAACCTTGGAACGCAGATATGCTACGCTTCGGTGGCACACCATCGGAGCAACGACAAGGCTAAACGCGCCAACGCGGAGGTCCTGAAGGGCCTCAAAACTAGGACCTTCAAGAAGAAGCTGGAGGCCTGTGCCAGGGGCTGGCACGACGAGCTTCAGTCCGTGCTATGGTCCATCCGCACAACCGCTACCAAGTCGACCAGCGAAACCCAGTTCTTCCTCGTCTACAGGGCTGAGGCGGTCCTCCCTCACGAGGTCAAGTTTCGCTCCGCACGGGTCCTGGCTTTTGACGAAGCACGGCAGGACGCCATGCGGGGGATGGACCTCGTGCTGGGGGAGGAACACCATCGGGAGGCCGCGCTTCGGGTAGCAAGATACCAATAGGCGTTGCGGCGGTACCACTACTGCAACATCCGCCCCAGGACCCTCGAGGTAGGTGACCTCGTGCTTAGGCGGGTGGTCTCCAGGGAAGGGCTGCACAAGCTCTCGCCCATTTGGGAGGGCCCGTTCAAGGTTGTTCATGTCTCCTGGCCAGGCGTCGCGCGCTTGGAGACCCAAGAGGGGGTGCCCATCCGAATGCGTGCAACATCCAGCACCTCCGGAAGTTCTACCCTTGAAGGAAGGCCTAGCTCCTGTGAAGAAGGCCTGGCGCCTGTGAAGCTTGTCGTAACAAGAAAGGCCCGGAGCCTGTGAAGAAGGCCAACGCCTGTGAACCTCATCGCCCCGAGAAAGGCCCGGTGCCTGTGAAGAAGGCCAATGCCTGTGAAGCTCGCCACCCGTGACACTCTCACGTAATAATGAGTTGGGGTTGTACACGCCTCGGAGTCTCTGGAGAGCCGCCCTCGGGCCTCGGGGGCTCCCGCCCACACCCAATGGCAGCACTTAGCTCCGCGCTGGTGAGAAGACGTCGAAGACTAAATTAGGTGCCGGACGCGGCTTTTTCATTTGCTTTCTGCAGTTGGCTTGTTCGTCCCCTTATTTGGAATTTTATTGGAGTTGCTTTCAGCGTTGTTGACATCCCCGACCCGTGATTCTCCGTCTTTGTTGCTCTCCTTACTCGTCTCCTCTTTCGCAAGTCTCACGAGGGGGTTGCGCGGGCACCGTCGCGAGTGCTTTCTGGCCCAGTCTCGTGAGGCTTCCCTATTCAAGTCCACCGCGGGAGCACTCCTCCCGGTCCGTGCCCCACGGGCATCGCGGCACGAACACGGGACCTGAGTCGGTTGCCCTCACGACCAAGACCGAAAGTTACCTCCCCTGACTAATTCTTGCAGGACACAAGGCGCACGACGAGGCCTCAGCCTCGAGAAGCAAAGACTGCGGCAAGTCCCCCCGAGCTAAGTAGTTCCTACACACAAGCATGCAGCACCGAAACGCAGCACGGGAATAACGAAAATAGCATAACAGTTAACGGAAACAGTCCAGCATGCCCCTGCGGGGCCCCACACTACTCTCTCTTTGTGTACGAAAGGGAGAAAAACAAAATAGACATGGCCTGCCCGGCGACGACTCATGGCAGGGCTCGTACTTCCCTTCGGAGCTCAGTCAGACCCCTCCTCACGCTTCACCGAGGCGCGACGATGGGCTGGCCAACTACCCCTCTCAAGGCGAGCGCGACGGCACGGTGGCTGGTCACGGCCGCCGCTGGAGGAGCCGTCGTCCGAAGGGGAGCAGCCGAAGCTTGGCGAGCTACGAACTCCGCCGGCCACGCGCCCTCCTTCGTCCTCATCTCGGCCATCACCGAGGCCGAGCACCCGGTCGCCGTCATCATCATCTTCGGGGCAGCACCCAACGCGGCGACCGTCTTCTCCAAACACCCTCATGTAGAGGGTGGCATCACCGTCAAACTTGAAATGTAGGGTGCACCGCTGGCCCAGGCCATGCGCGCGGGAAAATGTTTGCCAGCCACGGGCTAGAGCCACATTCTTGACGACGGAGATCTCCAGTGAGACCGAAGAGGCCTTGCCACAACAGTCGTCCGCTTGGAGCCAGAGGCCACCTGGAGCGCCGGCCAGGAGTTCGTCCGCGAAGGAGCGGGGAAGCTTGAGCCAGCTGCCGGTTGGGTCCACAGGCCACACGACGAACTCCGGCAGCACCTCAGCTGAGTGGAAGCATGGCCTGGGAGGCCGCGCGGTCACGATGCACCGCCCCTCACCCGCCAGACGCCCGTCGCCATGCGGGAGATCACCGCCGCGACCATGGGAAGTCGCTGCGGGGGTCGGAGGATGCTTGCGGGGACGACCTCGGCCGCGCTTGGGAGGAGGAGAGTCGGGCCCTTCCCGACGGGCCTTTCCTTTCTCCGGTGGCGCCATAGGACACAGCGAGCAGCTGGGGAGGGGAGAAGGAAAGAAGCAAGGAGGAAGCTGTACATCGGGGGCTTGCGCTCTCCCGCATTTATAACCGAAGGAGGCTAACCGTCGGCCTCCATGATCGCAGGTAATCATGACTCATTTCTGCGTGCAGGGACTTGTCAAGTCAGGCAGTTGTCGAGGCAGCATGGGGAAGCGGAGGCGCCCATGTCCAATCAACCGCCACACGGCGCCCAAGGCCGCAGGCTATTGGGGCCCGCGGCGCTCCGCACTTGCCCCTTCGCTTCTATGCTAAGCCAAGTCCGAGCGCGCCTTGGGCCCGAGGGCTACGGTCAGCGTTCTTGGAACGGGGGTCCCCAGACTTGCCTGCCTGCGTCCTGTGGCGTGGCTCGAGCAGTGGCCCAATACGGCCCATCTTCATCAGTGCAAACTCAAGACCCTCGCGAGCGGCCAAGCCTCGCGGGGTGGACGACACAAGGCTTCCTCAGGAGCAGCCTCGCCAGGAAGGCTCGCGAGGAGGCAGAGAGATCAAGGCAAGAGTACCTCGGGAGGTGCTCATGACGCAAGCTGTGACGATCGAGACCAGGCGGGCGCCAGGCGGGCGTCGGCCTGCGCAGTGTCCTTGTTTCCTCTTTGATGCAAAGGGGGCAAGCATAGGCGTGGAGTACCGAGGCATCTGGTAAAGGTTGCCATTTCAGTGCAACGAGACCAAGACCGGCAGAGCAGTAGGATGGAGGTCACCGTGGAGCCCAAGACGGTGTCATCCCCCGCACCTTTGGCAGCCGAAGACCAACTTTAGTCAGGATAACTTGTACTAGATGTTCCCCTTCAAAATGGCTGTTGTTGGCGCCCTTCCCGCTCAATATTTGGGAAGAGGACCAGGGCCTCTATAAATAGGGCTAGCCATCTCATGGATAGGCATCGGCCAGGGGAGAACCAGAACAACTAGGACACCACATTAGCTCAAGAACAACTCTCGTGAGGCAGTTCTTCCCTATATTGTTCATCATCAGCCTCTAAGGCAATCCACCACACCACACACTGGAGTAGTGTATTACACCACAACGGTGGCCCAAACCAGTATAAATCTTGTGTCCCTTGTGTTGTTCATCGTTTAGCTTAGATTCTCGCAAGGCGATTGGACGCGGATAGGTAGGGGGAAGATCTTCGCGCGCACCCCAGAGTTTGAACCTTAAGGGCTGCCGGAACCCAACAACCGACACCATAGATGACTAGTCGTACAAGACAAAGATAGCAGAATTGTGAAGGACTCTGTGTCCACTGACAAAGCCGTCTAGGATTTGTAACCCTAGGTTCTCGGACTAAGGTAACCCCTTTATATCTGATTTTACTATTCATCCAACCTAACTTTAAAGGGCATCCTACAAAATGCTCTGCTAGAATCATACTCGTCGATTAGGAAGAGAGGTGTGAGACAATGCGTGAGAGACAGGCCTAAAGATAATGTGCGTACATGAGACACGTAGGCAGGTCCATGTATATAGAAATGGTCAATGGGGATTGTGCGAGTGTATGTTTGCGAGAGGAAGAGTGCTTGTGATAAAGGTTAGTGAAAACAGTTGTAAATGGTTACGAGAGGGAGGGAGGGTTATATCTAGAGCATGTGTGCGAGAAAGACACCTCGGGAGAGAGTGTGTGAGCATGTGTGAGAGGCCACTGATGGAGAGTGAAACTACACGTAAAAGACTGTTGTACACATTGATTAAAGATATAAATTGTATCCAAATATTAGGATGGGATCATTATATTTGCAATTCGCTTAAGGAGCGGTCATTGATCCATCAGACATCTAGATTCTATCGAATTTGAGCATGTCTATATTATTATTCGACACAATTGATCCACATAGTTAGTATTTTGAACTTCAGACAATGCATCGCTTTAGCAATCGAATATAAACGTGAGTATAGTTCATGTTGTGTGTGTAAAGCACATTATACATACGAAAGTTACACAATGAACATTATAAATAGCTACCTATGAACTAGCATACATTTGAATTCAACTTAAGGTGGTTTAAAAAAGTCAAATTCAACATGAAGTCCATTCAATTATTTGAATTTGATATCATGGCATTTGTAAATCATACCTAAATTATGGGGGCACCAATCTTTGCTCTGATTTTGTACATAATAGCATATGTAGTCGTGTACAAAATAGATTCAAATTTAGCTCCTCCATTCAATATAATCATAGTTATAGTATTTTCAAGTGTCACAATTTCAAAAAGAAGCGAATAATTTAATGAGGTTTTCAAACATACAAGTTCAAATATAATGTTGTCTATTTAGGTAAATCCTCATAGTTCAAGAGTACTCTAAACGTGAATGCTTGAGTTTAAAATTTTCGAAAGAAGCGCCAAAAGAGCCTCTACTCTCCCGAAACCACGTGAGACCAATGTTTGGTAGTACAAGGAAATTACTTTTCTAATAACTCCGACCGGTGAAACCTACCGGCCCGACGTCCAAAGGTCTAAACCGGGGTAGGTTTGTAGCTTCATCTAGACGCCACGCAACCGCCTCCGAAAAACATTCATACACAATGGCCGCCTAAGCACACATGCACGCGGCCGAAATCGCTCCCGCCAACTATTTGGGACACTTGGGATTACCATTCTACCCCCGACCCGCAGTAGGTCCGAAATTTAAGAGGGGGGCAAAGTTTTTACTTTCCCCAAATTTCAAACAAGTGTGTCCCATCTTCCGTTCAAAAAATCCAAAAACATGCGTGCCCTGACCGAAACATGGTTCCCCCTACCCGTCTGATTCCCCATTCGTACTCCGTGGGCGCCAAAACTACCTCTCCACCAGCCGTGAAACCCCAGCGTCCTCCGTTCGCCACCCCATCCCACCCATCAGCCGCCGCCCTCCTCCATCACGCCGGAGCCGATACCCCGACATCGGCGTCCACCGCCACCTCAACCGCAATGCCCTCCATGGCTAGTAGTTGAAGCCGAGGCCGAGCCGTCCATTCCCGAGCCAGTTCAACCACACTGTCCTGCGCCTCACCGCTACCGCTCCAACTTCGCCACCCTCCACCGCACCGGAGCAATTCCTTCTACACCATCCTTCGCCGCCTCGGATCTGCTTCCCCTCCGCTGACATACGGCCACGGCAACACAGTCAACAATTTGGCCATGGGTTCGTCCAAGCCTGCACCCTCTAGAACATCGATTTCCCCGGTAAAAAGAAGAAGATCGGCCCGACATGTGGAGGTGATCACACCGGCGAATGAAAATGGTACTCCTCTTCCCTTATTCGTGCAAATCTTACGTGTCTTCTTGCATGGTATTCATCACATAGAAGACACTAGTTGACCGCTTCTTCTTGATACTAGATGTTCCTAGTAACTCGCGCTGCACAAGGTTTCTCCTCATATACTATTTCACCTTAGCTAGAGGTCCGTCGTCCCCCTGAATTTCAATTCCTGGTCAGTTGATTCCCAATTAACGGAAGCATTGCCCGGCGTAACAGGCACTAGTCCGCCTATTACGCCGGGGAAGTAGTGCCTCGGTGTTTATCTTAGGGGCGTGTGGGGCCTAGAGCTACTGGCGCCTGATCTGGAGGTTGTCCGGGATTAAAGGGATGGCCTGGGGGTGCTGCCAAGCACGACGGTGGTGTGAGGTCGAGGGGAGGGCGGGGCGGCGGAGGCAGGGGTCTGGGCCGGTGGTCATTGGCGGTTCGAGAAAGATCGTCAACAGTGACTGGCGGGAGGTAGACGAAGGTCATCTGCACTTTCCTTATAGGTCGGACGATTCATTAAAAAAATTGACTGACCTATTTATTTTCAGTCGACTGTTATCTTGACATGACCACATGTGGTGGTGTGCTGGAGGAGTACCTGCATTTCCTGTGCTCATATATTAGAAAATCATACAGAGCAGAATCTAATTTTGTTTGCCATGCAATGTTGTAGAGCTATCATATGTCTCCTATCAATTATTTTTCAGCCACCTGCTATCTGCTACTTTTACAATGAACTAGTTCTGCACACACTTCACCCATACTCTCACTATTGTGTTTTTATGCAAGGGTATTTCAGACCCTGCCTTGACCGAAGCACAAAAGATAAGAGAGAAGTCGCTCCAGCGTGGTACGTGACTAAGCCAGACACGTTTCAAGACTTTAAAGGGTGTAGTGTCAGCAGATGGAGACGGGGAATGTAGCTCTGGAGTTGATGATCTCTCTCGCCATGAACCACCATCCCAGGTGCTTGCTTTAACTTCACGGTGTCATATGTGGTTGCATGTTCCATATGGTGTCTAGCTTGTATTTTAAAGGCCGAAGTCGGTCTTTATTAAGATAAGAAAAGATATTTTTTACAAGAACCACCATCCCGTGAGCACCAAAAGACAAATAGCTAGTCAGGGCACTGGCCGAGCCAGTGACAAGCCTAGCAAAGAGAGGCATCACCTGGAAGCCAACTAAAAAGCCGCGATGGTGGCGAAGCAGCCCGCCTCCCACCAGGCTCTCAGGTCCTAGATGATCATGCTCACCACTCCAGCCGGATGTCTAGCTTGTATTGCTTCCAATTTGGTTAAATTGCATCTACTTAGCTTAGACATTATACCTTTGAATATGAAATGCCTTTCAGTTTTTGGTACATACTAGTACATCTGTGTATTAACCATGTTCTTACATCAAACTAATGTTCTTGTGTATCCCTCATCAATCACTTATGATGAGGCAGGAAGGCAAGGGGACTACTACTCATTTAAAGAATGCAGGTCAGCCTCCCGACATGATTCTCAAGAAACAAAATGCTAGATGAAGATAGTGAATGTAGCTTTGTAGTTGATTACAACATTTCCCCTACACTAGCATCGCAGGTGCTTGCTCTAACTTGGCAGCGTGATATGTGGTTGCATGTTGCATATGGTGTCTAGATTGTAATTCTTCCAATCTGGTTAAACTGCATGTGCTAGTCTCCTTAGCTTATACATTATACCTGTTAATGTGACATGCCTTCCTATATTTAGTACATAGTACATCTGTCTATTAAGCATGTCCTTACATAAAACTATTGTTTTTTTGTATCCCGCATCAATCAATATGATGAGACACTTTTAGTATATGCAGTGCGATATTAGTTGCATCTTTCATATGATTTATAGCATGCGCTGCTTCTAATTTGTTGAAATTCCATTTATGATGGGACGCTTTTAACTTGGCAGAGTCATATTGGTTGCATCTTTCATGTGGTGTCTAGCTTGCATTGCTTCTTATTTGTTGGAATGGTTTCTGCTTAGTTTACACAAACAGTTGTGAACATGCCATGTCGTCCTGTTTTTCGTACCATATTCCATCCTGGTATCATGTGTTTGCCTTACATCAAAGTAGTGATTGTCAGTATCATGCAGGAACGAGTTCTGGAGAGAATTTTATTGCTTTTTCTTGTCGATTTTACTTGACAATTCAAAATCAATAAATCGGAAGGAAGTTAGCAAGGCAGCGGATAAAGGTGCTCCTTCCGAACGAAGGGCCTCAATAGTTTCTACTCCTCCACACCCCCAAGATGATTTCCAAGACAACACATGCATAGACACTTAACAAAGCTGTGTTTATGATGAGCATGTCTCCCCTAGTGCACCATCACCGGTGCTCCCTCTAACTTGGCACTATTATATGTGGTTGCATGTTATGTATGATGTCTAGCTTGTATTGCTTCTAATTTTGTTGAATTCCATCTGCTTACTTTACACATTGTACTTGAATAAGACACGTGTTCCTATTTCTAGAACATACAATATCTATCTATCACACCATGTTCTTACATCAAATTACTACTGTTGTGTAACCTGCAACAATCACTTATCATAAGACACGTTTGACTTTGGAGTGTGATATAGGTTACATCTTGCATTCTTTTATAGCTTGTACTATTAATTTGTTGAAATGGCACTTATGACAAGACAGTTTTAACTTGGTAGAGTGATATTCGTTGCATATTTCATATGGTGTCTAGCTTTCATTACTTCTAACTTGTTGAAATGCCTTCTCCTTAGTTTACACATCATAAGGTGTGAATATGCAATGCTGTGAATATGCAATGGCACTAATGACGAGAGACCTCTAACATGGTAGTGTGATGTTGTTTGCATCTTGCATATGATTTATTTCTTGTACTGCTTCACATTTGTTTAAACGCCATTTATGATGAGACACTGTTAACTTGGCAGAGCGATATTTGTAGCATCTTTCATATGGTGTCTACCTTCCATTGCATTGCTTCTAATTTGGTGAAATGTCTTCTTCTTAGTTTACACATCATAGTTCTGGTTATCTCTTCCGTCCTGTTTTTCATACATATTACATCCTCCTATCATGTGGTTGTCTAACATCAAAGTTCAGTTCGTCTGCATCACGCATCAATTTGTTCTGAAGAACTAAATTGTTATTCGTTTTTCTTGTCGGCTTGACTTAACATGGCACAGAGAAAGAGGAAGAAACACAGAATGGCAGGGAATGAGAAGCGGATGAATCCTGCAGATTCTGCTGGTACTGATGGTGCAATAGAAGGTCAAAGTCCAGCGGAAAATTCTACAAACACGGCATCCCATGCTACACGAGCTGCAAAAAAAGCCAAACAGAAACAAATAGCTGCCACCAAACAAGCAGAGACAACCCTAGTTCTTGCAACACCTACCACAGTACTACCAGCTGCACGACTTACTCGTGCGTCAACTGAGCTAGCAGCACGTTCCCAAGCTCCCTTGCCACCTGACACTACTTCCCAAGCACTCTTGACACAAGACGAGTTGGCAATATCAGATGAACCTTGTGAGCTTCAACAGCAAGAAGGTAGTTGCTGGAGTCAAGTTACAGTTGCATGCTTCTTTATATGTAGTCTCACAGTTTGATGTACACTAACACTTCCTATGTTCGTTGTTGGACTAGCACCTAGGCGCAAGAGGAAACAAACATCAGGGATAATGCTCGATAGGTTAACTAAATCTAGAGGAGGAAGAATGGAGATCCGTTTTGAGGCAGGTTTAAAAAGGCCACGTGATGCTACAGAGTCAGCCAAGTTAGTATCAGAGGCAGCGGTTGCCGTTAGGTGTCATGTACGTATCCTCCCAACATGGATTCAGTACAGGAATGACAAAGACGAAACCCAGTTCAACACCTTCCTCGACCATTTATCTGTAAGTATGGTTATGTATGGAAACTAGTAATATCGTCTTGCTCTGTCCCATACTTTCTAGGTTGCTGATAATGAGACTCCCATAATTTTCAACAGATGAGGTTCAAGTTGGATAGCCAAGATGATGCAACCAGACAAGCTTGCACCCATGTTTTCAAGTCTGCTCTGCGACAGTATCGGTATAACTTGAGGAAAACTCACTTTGAAGGCAAGGCTAATAGTGAACTTTCCCAAACATCTCCAGTGGAAAATATATCGGATGAAGACTGGAGGGGCCTTGTTAAACACTGGTCTGATCCGAAGTATCAGGTACATTATATATATGTGATCAGATCACATGTTGAAGTCCTATTTACGCATGTGCCACACAAATCTATCTTCTTGTAGGTGAACTGTTCAAAGAACAAGGCCAACCGTACGAAAGTGAAATTCCAACAGACGACAGGATCTCGTAGCTATATTGCACACTGCGAGGCTCTTGTAATTAGCTGTTGTTTCACTCTTTTCGTTGTACCATATTATCAGATCTATATTGACTTGTTCGAAATGCAGAGGAAAGCCCGCAAGGACCAAAAAGTACCTGAACCAAATGATGTGGAAATCTTCAAGGACTGTCACACCAGCAAGAAGAAGGGCATGACTACACCAGTCAAAGCCGCTGTTGTAAGTCCTTAATCCTCATGCCTTTTAACTACTACTTACTCTGACTTGTGCCTTGAACTGCATGGTTTGCAGCCAATGTCTATTACTCTTTTCAATTTTATACACAATTGTCTTAGCGTATCATTGCACCTTACAAGGTTTAAAAGAGAGGAGTGATGTTCCTTTGATCTTGACCCGTAATCTAGTTCCGTGCTGGACTTGCCCACACAACGTTACAATTGCATGTTTGTCTGTTCTCAGTTGTTTTGTGATATGAATGATGTCATACTATGCTTACCGTATTATAAACTTCGTCTCTTTATCCTTAGCCCTCAATACAATGTGAAGAAATAGACAATACATTAGCGATGGTACATGGTCATATGTTTGGAACCTAGTTTTATTATGTACTTTGCAATAAAATACAACTAATATTTTACATGGGTTCACCAGAATAAGTTCTGTATATAGACCAAAGCTATTTTGTTTGGTTTTGCTGCCTCCTTAATATCTTCTGTTCTGGTACTACTAATGTAAAACCTCAACTTTTCAGCGAGCTATGGAAAAAATGGTGGAACCGCCACCTTCTGAAGGTGGCGAGGCAACTATAACCGCAATGTCAGCTCTTGCTGCAGTGGGTCAGTACCTATCCACTAACAGTGCCAAAAGCACGTTCCTGCGTAATACTGGGTTGGTTGTTAAGGCAATATCGTCCAAACTGCCTCATGATCAAGATATGCAAGCTCAAAGCAATGTTGTATCTGCGCTCCAGACACAAGTCCATTCCCTAACAGAGACCCTTTGTGAAACAAGGGAGAACATTGTTCAATGTCGTCAAGATATGCATGGTTTTGAAACCAGACTATCAGACATTTGCTATGTTGTTCAGGAGCCTAGGGGAAATGAAGGCGAGGGTTATGGTGCTCCATCGGACAATACAACATGAAAACGTAACAGTCAGGTCAAATGAACTGAGCTTCTGAACTTCTGGTGGTGCATTTATCTGCTAGACTGTTAAGGTTTTATGCCAACCTTCCTTTTTTATATAGTTGTAATTTGTTTTGGTGCGATACAAAATTTATTCTTAACGTGCAGCCACCGGCTGAAGAAAATAGCAAGCCATTTTTGTATAGTGTAGGGTGTTCCCTATATTTGCACTGGTGGCGATCTTTGATGCCGAGTGGATGTAATCTGTGCAATCTCCTTAATAGCCTAGCGTTAGTTTCGGCCTTATTTATTTCCTAGTCTTCTTTTTCCCTGGTTTGCTAGTGGCCGCAACAACCATGGGCCATATACGGGCCGTAGGATTCATGGATCTCCTACGGGTCGTCGATAAATGGGCCTCCAACAGGGTCGTAGAATCGGTGGGCCTCGGGCCGTCGGATAAATGGGTCTACATGGGCCGTAAACGGGCGTAATTGGTATCGGCCTAGCACGGTAACGGGCCGTTAACAGGCCGTAGGACAGCAAAGGCTTAATTCTATCACAGGCATAACATGTTGTTAATGGGCCAGAATATATGATGGGCTGGAAACGGCGCAACGGGTTAATAGGCCAAAAACGGGCCGACTCTTGCCATGGGCCAAATTTGGCCCATTAGGGTAACAGGCCAGTAACGGGCTGACTCTTGCCATGGGACGAATTTGGCCCATTAGGGGAACAGGCCAGTAACGGGCTGGAAGTAATCGAGGGCCGAAAAGAAGCCCAAGAACGTATGGGCCGTTAATAGGCCGAAAGCTAACACGGGCTGGAAACAGCCCATGTAAATCACGGGCCGTTAACGGGTACAAAGAAAATTACCGTTCATTCTGGGCTAGAGTCACCGTGGGCCTGTAAATGGCCGAAATACACGAAGGCCTCATTTGGGCCGAAAGACGTCGTGGGCCATACATGGGCCAAAAGTGAAATGGGCTGGTGTTATATTTGACGGCCCACATGATGTTGTTGGGCCAATTTCCTTTAGGGCCTAATGGGCCATGAGTTAACGGGCCGTAAAATGGGCTATTTGCGAAGAGACCATTAACAGGCTTTTCATGGGCCAGCCCGTTAACTTTTGACCAAGTCAAACGGGCCGGCTTTGTAAGCTAAATGGGCCAGTGGTGGACCGTGGCACGTGTCGACATATCATAGGCGCCTATCTGACCCACTGACGAGCTGACACGTGTTTCGTCCAGCCAATAAGAATTTTACACGTGGAAATTTCCCATTGGTCGGGGCTGTTAACGGGTTATCGGAGCCAAAACCCGACCCAATAGTTTAACGGTGTTCCGTTATGGTGGATGCCACGTGTCGGTCACCCTTGACAAAAGCACTTCTGTGACACGCGATTTATCGTCATGGAAGTGGACACTTCCGTGATGATAATTTTGGTAATGTGATGGAACACTTCTACGACAGCACATGTATGACTATCTTGATTTTGTCATAAAATCGTCATGGATGTACATGCATGACAAAAAACGTGACCTACTGTGACAAACACGTATCAGCACGTAAGTGTATTTTTTTGTAGTGTCTCTTTACTCGTTCTGTAATGCATCATCTCGTAACTAAATCATTAGTCACATTGCTTGCAAGGCTTATTATGATGTGTATTTCCGAGAGGGCCCAGAGATATGCCAACCCAACAAACAGCTTTGGAGATACCTGTAGAGCATCTTTATAACCATCCAGTTATGTTGTGATGTTTGATAGCACACAAGGCATTCCTTTGGTATCCGGGAGTTGCATAATCTCATAGTCAAAGGAATATGTATATGACATGAAGAAAGCTATAGCAACAAAACTGAATGATCATTATGCTAAGCTATTGGATGGGTCTTGTCCATCACATCATTCTCCTAATGATGTGATTCCGTTCATCAAATGACAACACATGTCTATGGTTAGGAAACCTAACCATCTTTTATTAACGAGCTAGTCTAGTAGAGGCTTTCTAGGGACACGGTGTTTTGTCTATGTATCCACACATGTATCAAGTTTCCCTTAATAAAATTCTAGCATGAATAATAATCATTTATCATGATATAAGGAAATATAAAGTAACAAATTTATGATTGCCTCTAGGGCATGTTTCCTTCAGACTCCCACTTGCACTAGAGTCAATAATCTAGTTCATCGCCATGTGATTTAACACCAATAGTTCACATCACCATGTGATTAACACCCATAGTTCACATCGTCATGTGACCAACACCCAAAGGGTTTACTAGATTCAATAATCTAGTTCACATCGCCATGTGATTAACACCCAAAGAGTACAAAGGTGTGATCATGTTTTTCTTGTGAGAGAAGTTTAGTCAACGGGTCTGCCACATTCGGATTCATATGTATTTTGCAAATTTCTATGTCTACAATGCTCTTCATGGAGCTACTCTAGCTAATTGATCCCACTTTCAATATGTATCCAGATTGAGACTCAGAGTCATCCAGATCGGTGTTAAAGCTTGCATCGACGTAACTCTTTATGATGAACTCTTTAACACCTCCATAACCAAGAAATATTTCCTTAGTCCTCTAAGGATAATTTTGACTGCTGTCTGCTACGTCTTGAGCTCGCGTTGGTTTTCCCCGAAGAGGAGAGGATGATGCAGCACAGTAGCGTAAGTATTTCCCTTAGTTTTTGAGAACCAAGGTATCAATCCAGTAGGAGGTCACGCGCAAGTCCCTCATACCTACACAAAACGATAGCTACTTGCAACCAACGCGATTAGGGGTTGTCAATCCCTTCACGGTCACTTACAAGAGTGAGATCTGATAGAGATAATATTTTTGGTATTTTTGGTATAAAGATGCAAAGTAGAAAGTAAAGGCAAAGCAAGTAAATAAAGTGATGGAGATTGATATGATGAGAATAGACCCGGGGGCCATAGGTTTCACTAGTGGCTTCTCTCAAGAGCATAAGTATTCTACGGTGGGTGAACAAATTACTGTTGAGCAATTGACAAAATTGAGCATAGTTATGAGGTTATCTAGGTATGATCATGTATATAGGCATCACGTGCGAGACAAGTAGACCGAAACGATTCTGCGTCTACTACTATTACTCCACTCATCGACCGCTATCAGCATGCATCTAGAGTATTAAGTTAAAAACAGAGTAACGCCTTAAGCAAGATGACATGATGTAGAGGAATAAATTCATGCAATATGATAAATACCCCATCTTGTTATCCTCTATGTCAACAATACAATACGTGCCTTGCAACCCTTTCTGTCACTGGGTAAGGACACCGCAAGATTGAACCCAAAGCCATGCACTTCTCCCATTGCAAGAACTACCAATCTAGTTGGCCAAACCAAACGGATAATTCGAAGAGACTTGCAAAGATAACTCAATCATACATAAAAGAATTCAGAGAAGATTCAAATATTATTCATAGATAATCTGGATCATAAACCCACAATTCATTGATCTCAACAAACACACCGCAAAAAGAAGATTACATCGAATAGATCTCCACGAGAGAGGGGGAGAACATTGTATTGAGATCCAAAAAGAGAGAAGAAGACATCTAGCTACTAGCTATGGACCTGAAGGTCTAGAGTAAACTACTCACACTTCATCGGAGGGGCTATGGTGTTGATGTAGAAGCCCACCGTGGTAGATGCCCTCTCCGGCGGAGCTCCGGAACAGGCCCCAAGATGGGATCTCGTGGATACAAGAAGGTACGGTGGTGGAATTAGGTTTTTGGCTCCGTCTCTGGTCTATTGGGGGTACGTAGGTATATATAGGAGGAAGGAGTATGTCGGTGGAACGTTAGGGGGCCCACGAGGTAGGGGGCCCGCCCAGGGGGGGCGCGCCCTCCACCCTCATGACAGCCTCTGGTGCTTCTTGGAGTAGGGTCCAAGTCTCCTGGATCACGTTCGGTGAGAAGATCACATTCCCGAAGGTTTCATTCCATTTGGACTCTGTTTGATATTCTGTTTCTTCAAAATACTTAAAAAGGCAAAAAAACATCAATTCTGGGCTGGGCCTCCGGTTAATAGGTTAGTCCCAAAAATAATATAAAAGTGGAAAATAAAGCCCATTATAGTCCAAAACAATAGATAAAGTAGCATGGAGCAATCAAAATTATAGATACGTTGGAGACGTATCAGGCATCCCCAAGCTTAATTCCTGCTCGTCCTCGAGTAGGTAAATGATAAAAAGAGAATTTTTGATGCAGAGTGATACTTTGGCATAATTTCAATTTAAATCTTCTTAATCATGGTATGAATATTCAGATCTGAAAGATTCAAGACAAAAGTTCATATTGACATAGAAATAATAATACTTCAAGCATACTAATCAAAGTAATCATGTCTTCTCAAAATAGCATGGCAAAAGAAAGTTCATCCCTACAAAATCATATAGTTAGCCATGGGTGTGAGCCATGGATATAGCACTATGGGTGGAATAGAATAAGATGATGGGGAGAAGACAAAAAAGGAGAATGTCTCACATCAACGAGGCTAATCAATGAGCTATGGAGATGCCCATCGATTGATGTTAATGCAAGGAGTAGGGATTTCTATGCAACGGATGCACTAGAGCTATGAATGCTCAACAAAAGGAAACTAGTGGGTGTGCATCCAACTTGCTTGCTCATGAAGACCTAGGGCATTTTGAGGAAGCCCATCGTAGGAATATACAAGCCAAGTTCTATAATGAAAAATTCCCACTAGTATGAACAAGACAACTTATGATACTCACTATATGAAAAACTTGGTGCTACTTCGAAGCACAATATATGAGACTCACTACATGAAGAACAAGGTGCTACTTTGAAGCACAAGTGTGGAAAAGGAGATAGTAGAATTGCCCTTTTTATATTTTTTTGGGGCCTTTCTTTTTTATTTTTGGTCTTTCTCTTCTTTTTTTTGGGCAATGCTCTAATAATGATGATCATCACACTTCTATTGATTACAACATAAGGATTACAACTCGATACTAGAACAAGATATGACTCTATATAAATGCCTCCGACGGTGTACCGGGATGGTGCAATGAATCAAGAGTGACAGGTATGAAAAATAATGCATGGTGGCTTTGCCACAAATACGATGTCAACCACATGATCATGCAATGGCAATATGACAAAAGTAAAGTATGTCATGATGATGATGAACGGAACAGTGGAAAGTTGCATGGCAATATATCTCGGAATGGCTATGGAAATGCGATAATAGGTAGGTATGGTGGATGTTTTGAGGAAGATATAGGGAGGTTTATGTGTGAAAGAGCGTATCATATCACGGGGTTTGGATGCACCGGCGAAGTTTGCACCAACTCTCAATGTGAGAAAGGGCAATGCACGGTACCGAAGAGGCTAGCAAAGGCGGAAGGGTAAAAGTGCGTATGATCCATGGACTCAACATTAGTCAAAAGAACTCATATACTTATTGCAAAAATTTGGAAGCCATCAAAAATCAAGTACTATGCGCATGCTCCTAGGGGGATAGATTGGTAGGAAAAGAACATCGCTCGTCCCCGACAGCCACTCATAAGGATGCACAAGCCAGGTACACTTCATGTTTCAAATTTGTTACACAACTTTAACCATACGTGCATGCTACGGGATTTGCTAACTTCAACACAAGAATTTCTCAAATTCACAATTATTCAACTAGCACGACTTTGATATTATCGCCTCCATATCTCAAAACAATTATCAAGCATCAAACTTATCTTAGTATTCAACGCACTCAAAAGAAAGTTTCACATATCTTGAATACCAAGTATATTAACATTAAGCAAATTACCATGCTATTAACGACTCTCAAAATAATCTAAGTGAAGCATGAGAGATCAAGTTTCTTTAAAACAAATCCACCACCGTGCTCTAAAAGATCTAAGTGAAGCACCAGAGCAAAAATTATCACGCTCAAAAGGATATAAGTGTAGCACTATGAGCAAAACTATCAAGCTCAAAAGATATAAGTGAAGCACATAGAGGATTCTAACAAATTTCAATTCATGTATGACTCTCTCAAAAGGTGTGTACAGCAAGAATTATTGTGGTAAACTAACAAGCAAATACACAAATAATACAAGACGCTCCAAGCAAAACACATATCATGTTGGTGAATAAAAATATAGCTCCAAGTAAATTACCGATGGATGTGGACAAAAGAGGTGATGTTTTCCGGGGCATCCCCAAGCTTTGACTTTTTGCTGTCCTTGGATTATATTGGGGGTGCCATGTCCATCCCCAAGCTTATGCTCTTGCCACTCCTTGTTCCATAATCCATCAAAAGAATTCATCCAAAACTTGAAAACTTCACAACACAAAACTCAACAGAAATCTCGTGAGCTCCGTTAGAGAAAGAAAACAAAAGACTACTTCAAGGTACTGTAATGAACTCATTCTTTATTTATATTGGTGTTAAACCTACTGTATTCCAACTTCTCCATGGTTTATAAACTAATTTACTAGCCATAGATTCATCAAAATAAGCAAACAACACACGAAAAACAGAGTCTGTCAAAAACAGAACAGTCTGTAGCAATCTGTAACTAACGCAAACTTCTGGAACTCTAAAAATTATACAAAAATAGGAAGTCCTGGAAAATTTGTTTATTGATCAGCAGAAAAAAGAATAAATGAAAACGCACGTTCCTGTGATTTATCATATAACTAAATTCGTGCATGCAAAGTTTCTGTTTTTCAGCAGAATCAAATCAACTATCATCGTAGGTTATCCTATAGGTCCTACTTGGCACAAACACTAATTAAAACATAAAACCACATCCAAACAGAAGGTAGATGGATTATTTATTCCTAAAAAGAAGCAAAAACAAAAAACACAAAATAAAATTGGGTTGCCTCCCAACAAGCGCTATCGTTTAACGCCCCTAGCTAGGCATAAAAGCAAGGATAGATCTAGGTATTGCCATCTTTGGTAGGCAATCCATAAGTGGCTCTCATAATAGATTCATATGGTCATTTTAGTTTATTTCTAGGGAAGTGTTCCATACCCTTCTTTAAGGGAAATTGGAATCTAATATTCCCTTCCATCATATCAATAATTGCACCAATCATTCTAAGGAAAGGTCTACCAAGAATAATAGGATATGAGGGATTGCAATCTATATCAAGAACGATAAAATCTACGGGCACATAATTCCTATTTGCAACAATGAGCACATCATTAATTCTTCCCATAGGTTTTTTAATAGTGGAATCCGCAAGATGCAAGTTTAGAGAGCAATCATCAAATCACGGAAATCTAGCAAATCGCATAAACTTTTGGGAATAGTAGAGACACTAGCACCCAAATCACATAAAGCATGAAACTCATAATTTTTAATTTTAATTTTAATGGTAGTTTCCTACTCATCATTGAGTTTCCTATGGATAGAAACTTTCAACTCAAGCTTTTCTTCATAAGATTGCATTAAGGCATCAACAATGTGTTCGGTAAAAGCCTTATTTTGACTATAAGCATGAGGAGAATTTAGCACGGATTGCAAAAAGGAAATACAATCAATCAAATAGCAATTTTCATAATTAAATTCCTTGAGATCCAAAATAGTGGGTTTAGCAATATCTTGATTTTTATTTCTTTCAATCCCACTTTTATCAATTTCATTATCAAGATCCAAAAACTCAGAATTCTTAGAACGCCTTCTAGGTAAAGGAAGATCATATTCAGTTTCATCAAGATTCATATTGCAAAACAAAGATTTGATAGGGGACACATCAATAACTTTTAGATCTTCATCTTGATTTTCATAGGAATTAGAAGAACACGCTTTAATAAAGGCATCTTTGGAAGCACGCATCCTAGCAGTTCTTTCTTTGCACTCATCAATGGAAATTCTCATGGCTTTGAGAGACTCATTGATATCATGCTTAGGAGGAATAGATCTAAGCTTTAAAGAATCAATCTCGAGAGAAATTCTATCAACGTTCCTAGCCAAATCATCAACTTTAAGCAATTTCTCTTCAAGCAAAGCATTAAAATTCTTTTGTGAATTCATAAACTCTTTAACACTCTTCTCAAATTCAGAGGGCATCTTATTAAAATTTCCATAAGAGTTGTTGTAGGAATTTCCATAATTATTAGAAGGATTACTAGGATAAGGCCTAGAATTAAAATTCCCTCTATACGCGTTGTTACCAAAACTATTCCTACCAATAAAATTCACATCCATAGATTCATTATTATTCTCAAGCAAAGTATATAAAGGCATATTATTGGGATCTGAAGAAACACTCTTAGCAAATAAATTCCTAAGTGCATCCATCTTTTCACTCAAAACATTGATTTCTTCTATAGCATGCACCTTTTTATTAGTAGATCTTTCAGTATGCCATTGAGAATAATTAACCATAATATTATCTAGGACGTTAGTAGCATCTCCTAAAGTGATTTCCATAAAAGTGCCTCCCGCGGCCGAATCTAAAAGATTTCTAGAAGCAAAATTCAATCCAGCATAAAAAAATTGTATAATCATCCACAAGTTCAAACCATGAGTAGGACAATTACGTTGCATTAATTTCATTCTCTCCCAAGCTTGTGCAACATGTTCATGATCAAGTTGCTTAAAATTCATAATATCGTTTCTAAGAGAGATAATCTTAGCAGGAGGAAAATACTTAGAGATAAAAGCATCTTTGCACTTGTTCCAAGAATCAATACTATTTTTAGGCAAAGATGAAAACCACGCTTTAGCACGATCTCTAAGCGAAAAAGGAAATAGCTTCAATTTAACGACATCATTATCGACATCTTTTTCTTTTGCATATCACATAAATCAACGAAGTTATTCAGATGAGTAGCGGCATCTTCACTAGGAAGGCCGGCGAATTGATCTTTCATAACAAGATTCAACAAAGCATTATTGATTTCACAAGATTCAGTATTGGCAAGAGGAGCAATCGGAGTGCTAAGGAAATCATTATTATTGGTATTGGTGAAGTCACACAATTTGGTAGCATCTTCAGCCATCACGACAAGCAAGCAAACTAACACACGAGCAAACAAAAGGACGAGGAAAAGGCAACGGAAAGAGATGAGAAGATTGGGAAAGAGAGGGCGAATAAAACGGCAAGGGTGAAGTGGGGGAGAGGAAAACGAGAGGCAAATGGCAAATAATGTAATGCGAGAGATAGGGATTGTTATGGGTACTTGGTATGTTGACTTTTGCGTAAGCCTCCCCGGCAACGGTGCCAAAAATCCTTCTTGCTACGTCTAGAGCTTGCGTTGGTTTTCCCCGAAGAGGAGAGGATGATGCAGCACAGTAGCGTAAGTATTTCCCTCAGTTTTTGAGAACCAAGGTATCAATCCAGTAGGAGGTCACGCGCAAGTCCCTCGTACCTGCACAAAATGATAGCTACTCGCAACCAACGCGATTAGGGGTTGTCAATCCCTTCACGGTCACTTACGAGAGTGAGATCTGATAGAGATAATATTTTTGGTATAAAGATGCAAAGTAGAAAGTAAAGGCAAAGCAAGTAAATAAAGTGATGGAGATTGATATGATGAGAATAGACCCGGGGGCCATAGGTTTCACTAGTGGCTTCTCTCAAGAGCATAAGTATTCTACGGTGGGTGAACAAATTACTATTGAGCAATTGACAAAATTGAGCATAGTTATGAGGTTATCTAGGTATGATCATGTATATATGCATCACGTGCGAGACAAGTAGACCGAAACGATTCTGCATCTACTACTATTACTCCACTCATCGACCGCTATCCAGCATGCATCTAGAGTATTAAGTTAAAAACAGAGTAACGCCTTAAGCAAGATGACATGATGTAGAGGAATAAATTCATGCAATATGATAAATACCCCATCTTGTTATCCTCGATGGCAACAATACAATACGTGCCTTGCAACCCTTTCTGTCACTAGGTAAGGACACCGCAAGATTGAACCCAAAGCCATGCACTTCTCCCATTGCAAGAACTACCAATCTAGTTGGCCAAACCAAACGGATAATTCTAATAGACTTGCAAAGATAACTCAATCATACAAAAAGAATTCAGAGAAGATTCAAATATTATTCATAGATAAGCTGGATCATAAACCCACAAT
This sequence comes from Triticum aestivum, assembly GCF_018294505.1. Classification (NCBI taxonomy): domain Eukaryota; kingdom Viridiplantae; phylum Streptophyta; class Magnoliopsida; order Poales; family Poaceae; genus Triticum; species Triticum aestivum. The sequence continues at coordinate 480,596,423 of NC_057801.1, read as the reverse complement.
TCATCGGTCTCAACAAACACACTGCAAAAAGAAGATTACATCGAATAGATCTCCACGAGAGAGGGGGAGAACATTGTATTGAGATCCAAAAAGAGAGAAGAAGCCATCTAGCTACTAGCTATGGACCCGAAGGTCTGAAGTAAACTACTCACACTTCATCGGAAGGGCTATGGTGTTGATGTAGAAGCCCTCTGTGGTAGATGCCCTCTCCGGCGGAGCTCCGGAACAGGCCCCAAGATGGGATCTCGTGGATACAGGAAGGTACGATGGTGGAATTAGGTTTTTGGCTCCGTCTCTGGTCTATTGGGGGTACGTAGGTATATATAGGAGGAAGGAGTACGTCGGTGGAGCGTCAGGGGGCCCACGAGGTAGGGGGCGCGCCCAGGGGGGGCGCGCCTTCCACCCTCGTGACCACCTCTGGCGCTTCTTGGAGTAGGGTCCAAGTCTTCTGGATCACGTTCGGTGAGAAGATCACGTTCCCGAAGGTTTCATTCCGTTTGGACTCCGTTTGATATTCTGTTTCTTCGAAATACTGAAAAAGGAAAAAAAACAACAATTCTGGGCTGGGCCTCCGGTTACTAGGTTAGTCCCAAAAATAATATAAAAGTGGAAAATAAAGCCCATTATAGTCCAAAACAATAGATGAAGTAGCATGGAGCAATCAAAAATTATAGATACGTTGGAGACGTATCACTGTCTAGTGATCCACTCCCAGATCACTATTGTACCCCTTTGCCAAACTCATGGCAAGGTACACAATAGGTCTGGTATACAACATGACATACTTTATAGGACCTATGGTTGAGGCATAGGTAATAACTTTCATTCTCTCTCTATCTTCTGTCGTGGTCGGGTTTTGAGTCTTACTCAACTTCATATCTTACAACTCAGGCAAGACCTCCTTCTTCGACTCATCCATTTTGAACTCCTTCAAAATCTTATCAAGGTATGTACTCATCGAAAGTATTATCAAGCGTCTTGATCTATCTTTATAGATCTTGATGCCCAATATGTAAGTAGCTTCACCAAGGTCTTTCTTCGAAAAATTCCTTTCAAACTCTCCTTTATGCTTTCTAGAAAATTCTACATCATTTCTGTTCAACAATATTTCATTCACATATACTTATCAAAAAGGCTGTAGTGCTCCCGCTCACTTTCTTGTAAATACAGGCTTCACCGCAAGTATGTATAAAACTATATGCTTTGATCAACTTATTGAAGCGTATATTCCAACTCCGAGATTCTTGCACCAATACATAGATGGATCACTGGAGCTTGCACATTTTGTTAGCATGTTTAGTACCGAGAAAACCTTCTGGTTGCATCATATACAACTGTTCTTTAATAAATCCATTAAGGAATGCAGTTTTGACATCCATTTGCCAGATTTTATGAAATGCGGCAATTGCTAACATGATTCAGACAGACTTTAAGCATCGATACAAGTGAGAAAATCTCATCGTAGTCAACATCTTGAACTTGTCAAAAACCTTTTGCGACAATTCGAGCTTTGTAGATAGTAACACTACTATCAGCGTTCGTCTTCCTCTTGAAAATCCATTTATTCTCAATGGCTCACCGATCATCGGGCAAGTCAATCAAAGTCCATACTTTCTTCTCATACATGGATCCTATCTCAGATTTCATGGCCTCAAGCCATTTATCGGAATCTGGGCTCATCATTGCTTCCTCATAGTTCATAGGTTCATCATGGTCTAGTAACAGGACTTCCAGAACAGGATTACCGTAGCACTCTCGTGCGGACCATACTCTAGTTTACCTATGAGGTTCGGTAGTAACTTGATCTGAAGTTTCATGATCATCATCATTAGCTTCCTCTCTAATTGGTGTAGGAATCACTGGAACTAATTTCTGTGATGAGCTACTTTCCAATTCGAGAGAAGGTACAATTACCTCATCAAGTTCTACTTTCCTCCCACTCACTTCTTTCGAGAGAAACTCCTTCTCTAGAATGGATCCATTCTTAGCAACAAAGATCTTGCCTTCAGATCTGTGATAGAAGGTGCACCCAACAATTTATTTTGGGTATCCTATGAAGACGCACTTCTGCGATTTGGGTTCGAGCTTATCAGGCTGAAGATTTTTCACATACGCATCGCAACCCCGAACTTTAAGAAATGTCAGCTTAGGATTCTTGCCAAACCACAGTTCATACAGTGTCGTCTCAACGGACTTACACGGTGCCCTATTTAACGTGAATGCAGCTGTCTCTAATGCATAACTCCAAAACGATAGTGGTAAATCGGTAAGAGACATCATAGATCGCACCATATCTAATAAAGTACGGTTACAACGTTCGGACACACCATTACACTATGTTGTTCCAGGTGGCGTGAGTTGTGAAACTATTCCACATTGTTTTAAATGAAGGCCAAACTCATAACTCAAATATTCGCCTCCACGATCAGATTGTAGAAACTTTATTTTCTTGTTACGATGATTGTCCACATGACTCTGAAATTCTTTGAACTTTTCAAATGATTCAGACTTGTGTTTCATCAAGTAGATATACCCATATCTGCTCAAATCATGTGTGAAGGTAAGAAAATAATGATACCCGCCGCACGCCTCAACACCCATCGGACCGCATACATCGGTATGTATTATTTCCAATAAGTCAGTGGCTCGCTGCATTGTTCCGGAGAACGGACTTTTAGTCATCTTGCCTATGAGGCATGGTTCGCAAGTATCAAATGATTCATAATCAAGTCATTCCAAAAATCTATCCGTATTGAGTTTCTTCATGTGCTTTACACCAATATGACCTAAACGGCAGTGCCACAAATATGTTGCACTATCATTATCAATGTTACATCTTTTGGCATCAATATTATGCATATGTGTATCACTACGATCGAGATTCAATAAACCATTTACATTGGGTGTATGACCATAGAAGGTCTTATTCATGTAAACAGAACAACAATTATTCTCTGACTTAAATGAATAACCGTATCACAATAAACATGATCCAATCATATTCATGCTCAACGCAAACACCAAATGACATTTATTTTGATCCAACACTAATCTCGAAGGTAGAGGGAGTGTGCGATGGTGATCTTATCAACCTTGGAATCACTTCCAACACATAGCGTCACCTCGCCCTTAACTAGTCTCTGTTCATTTTGCAATTCCTATTTCGAGTTACTAATCTTAGCAACTGAACCGGTATCAAATACCTAGGGGTTAGTATGAACACTACTAAAGAACACATCAATAACATGTATATCAAATATACCTTTGTTCACTTTGCCATCCTTCTTATCCGCCAAGTATTTGGGGTAGTTCCGCTTCCAGTGACCATTCTCTTTGGAGTAGAAGCACTCAGTTTCTGGCTTAGGTCCAGACTTGGGCTTCTTCTCGGGAGCAGCAACTTGCTTGCTATTCTTCTTGAAGTTCCCCTTCTTCCATTTACCCTTTTTCTTGAAACTAGTGGTCTTGTTAACCATCAACACTTGATGCTCCTTCTTGATTTCTACCTCCGCAGCCTTTAGCATCGCGAAGAGCTCGAGAATTGTCATTTCCATCCCTTTCATATTATAGTTCATCACGAAGCCTTTGTAGCTTGGTGGCAGTGATTGAAGAACTCTATCAATGACACTATCATCAGGAAGATTAACTCCCAGCTGAGTCAAGTGGTTATGGTACCCAGACATTCTGAGTATGTGTTCACCGACAGAACTATTCTCCTCCATCCTGCAGCTATAGAACTTGTTGGAGACTTCATATCTCTCAACTCGGGCATTTGCTCGAAATATTAATTTCAACTCCTGGAACATCTCATATGCTCCATGACGTTCAAAACGTGTTTGATGTCCCGATTATAAGCCGTAAAGCATGGCACACTGAACTATCAAGTAGTCATCAACTTTTGTCTGCCAAATGTTCAGAACGTCCAGAGTTGCTCCTGTAGCGGGCCTTGCACCTAGCGGTGCTTCCAGGACATAATTCTTCTGTGCAACAATGAGGATAATCCTCAAGTTATGGACCCAGTCCGTGTAGTTGCTACCATCATCTTTCAACTTAGCTTTCTCTAGGAACACTTTAAAATTCAAGGGAACGGTAGCACGAGCCATTGATCTACAACAACATAGATATGCAAAAACTATCAGGACCAAGTTCATGATAAATTAAAGTTCAATTAATCATATTACTAAAGAACTCCCACTTAGATAGACATCCCTCTAGTCATCTAAATGAACACGTGATCCATATCAACTAAACCATGTCCGATCATCACATGAGATGGAGTAGTTTTCAATGGTGAACCTCTCTGTGTTGATCATATCTACTATATGATTCACGTTCGACCTTTCGGGTCTCAGTGTTCCGATGCCATATCTGCATATGCTAGGCTTATCAAGTTTAACCCGAGTATTATGCATGTGCAAAACTGGCTTGCACCCATTGTATGTGAACGTAGAGCTTATCACACCCGATCATCACATGGTTTCTCAGCACGACAAACTATAGCAACGGTGCATACTCAGGGAGAACACTTATACCATGAAATTTAGTGAGGGATCATCTTATAATGCTACCGCCGTACTAAGAAAAATAAGATGCATAAAAGATAAACATCACATGCAATCAAAATATGTGACATGATATGTCCATCATCATCTTGTGCCTCTGATCCCCATCTCCAAAGCACCATCATAATCTCCATCGTCGCCGGCTTGACACCTTGATCTCCATCGTAGCGTCATTGTCGTCTCGCCAACTATTGCTTCTATGACTATCGCTACCACTTAGTGATAAAGTAAAGCAATTACATGGTGATTGCATTTCATACAATAAAGAGACAACCATAAGGCTCCTGCCAGTTGCCAATAACTTTTACAAAACAAGATCATCTCATACAACAATTTATATCTTATCACGCCTTGACCATATCACATCACAACATGCCCTGCAAAAACAAGTTAGACATCCTCTATTTTGTTGTTGCAAGTTTTACGTGGCTGCGACGGGCTTCTAGCAAGAACCGTTCTTACCTACGCATCAACACCACAACGATTTTTCTTCAAGTGGGTTGTTTTAACCTTCAACAAGGACCAGCCGGAGTCAAACTCGATTCAACTAAAGTTGGAGGAATAGACACCCACCAGCCACCTGTGTGCGAAGCACATCGGTAGAACCGGTCTCATGAATGTGGTCATGTAATGTTGGTCCAGGCCGCTTCACGAACAGTACCGCCGAATCAAAGTAAGATGTTGGTGGTAAGCAGTATGACAAGTATCGCCCACAACTCTTTGTGTTCTACTCGTGCATATCATGTACGCATAGACCTGGCTCGGATGCCACTGTTGCGGAACATAGCATGCAATTTCAAAAAAAATCCTACGATCACGCAAGATCTATCTAGGAGATGCATGGCAATGAGAGGGGGAGAGTGTGTCCACGTACCCTCATAGATCAAAAGCGGAAGCGTTATGTTAACGCGGTTGATGTAGTCGAACGTCTTCACGATCCAACCAATCTTAGTACCGAACGTACGGCACCTCCATGTTCAGCGCACGTTCAGCTCGATGATGTCCCTCGAACTCCTGATCCAGCAGAGGGATGAGCGGGAGTTCCGTCAGCACAACGGCATGGTGACGGTGATGGTAATGTGATCCATGCAGGGCTTTGCCTAAGCACTACGACGCTATGACCGGAGGCGTAAACTATGGAGGGGGGACCGCACGGCTGAGAGAACAATTGATGTGCCTTTCGGGTGCCCCTCGCCCCTGTATATAAAGGAGGGTAGGAGGAGGTGGCCGGCCCTAGGGGTGGCGCGCCATGGGGGGAGTCCTACTAGGACTCCTCTCCTAGTAGGATTCGCCCCCTTCCTTCCAACAGAGAGGGGAAAGGGGGAAAGAGGAGGAGAGGGAGAAGGAAAGGGGGCCGCACCCCCCATGGCCTGCCTCCTATTCTCCACTATGCCCATGACGCCCATTTACTTTCCTGGGGGGTTCCAGTAACCTCCCCGTACACTGAAAAATCCCTGAACCTCTTCGGAACCATTCCGATGTCCATATATAACCTTCCACAATCTTTACCTCTCGACCATTTTGAGACTCCTCGTCATGTCCATGATCTCATCCGGGTCTCCGAACAAACTTCGGTCACCAAAACACATAACTCATAATACAAATCATCATCGACCGTTAAGCATGCGGACCCTACGGGTTCAAGAACTATGTAGACATGCCCGAGACACATCTCCGGTCAATAACCAATAGCGGAACATGGATGCTCATATTGGTTCCTACATATTCTATGAAGATCTTTATCAGTCAAACCATATAACAACATACATTATTCCCTTTGTCATCGGTATGTTACTTTCCCGAGATTCGACCATCGGTATCCTCATTCCTAGTTCAATCTCGTTACTGGCAAGTCTCTTTACTCGTTCCGTAATGCATCATCCCGTAACTAACTCATTAGTCACATTGCTTGCAAGGCTTATTATGATGTACATTATCGAGAGGGCCCAGAGATACCTCTCCGATACTCGGACTGACAAATCCTAATCTCGATCTATGCCAACCCAACAAACAGATTTGGAAATACTTGTAGAGCATCTTTATAATCACCCAGTTATGTTGTGACGTTTGATACCACACAAGGCATTCCTCCGGTATCTGGGAGTTGCATAATCTCATAGTCAAAGGAATATGTATATGACGTGAAGAAAGCTACAACAGCAAAACTGAACAATCATTATGCTAAGCTAATGGATGGGTCTTGTCCATCACATCATTCTCCTAATGATGTGATCCCGTTCATCAAATGACAACACATGTCTATGGTTATGAAACTTAACCATCTTTGATTAACGATCTAGTCTAGTAGAGGCTTTGTAGGGACACAGTGTTTTGTCTATGTATCCAAACATGTATCATGTTTCCGGTTAATACAATTCTAGCATGAATAACAAACATTTATCATGCTATAAGGAAATATAAAATAACAACTTTATTATTACCTCTAGGGCATATTTACTTCAATAACAATCATGCATAAAAGAGTTCAACAAAGACTCAAATAATATTCATGGATAGAACTAATCATAAACCCACAATTCATCGGATCCCAACAAACACACTGCAAAAAGTCATTATATCAAATAGATCTCCAAGAACATTGAGGAGAACATTGCATTGTAGATCAAAAAGAGAGAAGAAGCCATCTAGCTACTAGCTACGGACCCGTAGGTCTATGGTAAACTACTCACGCATCATAGAAGGGGCAACAAGGATGATGAAGAACCCCTCCGTGATCATTGACACCTCCGGCAGATTGCCGAAAAAGGCCTCTAGGTTGGGTCTCGTGGTTCTGGAACTTACTGCAGCGGAAACTGTTCTCTCTCGAATCCCCTAGGGTTTTTGGGATTTTAGAGTATTTATAAAGGCAGAGGTTGGTGGAGGGGTGCCTGTGGGTTCCACTACCTACCAGGGCACGCCTGGGGGCCCTGGCGCGCCCCGGTGCCTTGTGGGACAGGACCCCTCCGATGCACTTCTTCGGCCTCATGGGCTGGGCAGAAAAAATTCTCCAATTTTTTTGTGGCATTTGGACTCCCTTTGGAATTGATATTCTGTGAAGTAAAAAACAAGCAAAAAACAACAACTGGCACTGGGCACTTTGTCAATAGGTTAGTCCCAAAAAATGATATAAAGTTGCTAGTAAATGAATATAAAACATCCAAGATTGATAATATAACAACATGAAACAATCAAAAACTATAGATACATTGGAGACGTATCAGGCCCCGTGGAGGTCGTAGGTGGTTGGCGCTGGATCTATAGGACCCCATTTCGACCATTTTGCGGTACGAGACTTAGCAGTTGATTTGTCAATTCAACCACACGTGGAAAACAAATATTTCTGCAACAAAGTATTTAGTAGCACAGTAGTATGATAGTTTGATAATGGCGGTAACAGTAACACTAGCAGTTTTGTAGTGATTGCAACAGCGGGAGCAGCAGTAACTTATCAAAGATCAATATGAGCAAAGCGCAGGCATTTGATCAACGATGGGTATTTGTGTTGAATGGTATTTGCTACTTCTTGAGCTTGCGTTGGTTTTTCCCTTGAATAGGAAAGGGTGATGCAGCAAAGTAGAGATAAGTATTTCCCTCAATTAAGAACCAAGGTATCAATCCAGTAGGAGGAACACACAAGTCTCCAATAGTTGTACTTGCACAAACAAACAAATACCTGCACCCAACGCGATAAAGGGGTTGTCAGTCGCTTCAACAGTTACTTGCAAGGATCAAATTTGATAGTTATAGATAGATAAACACAAAGTAAAATAAAAAGTAAATAAATTGCAGAAAGGTATTGTTGGGTTTGACTAGAGGCTTATCTCCTGATAAAAGCATACGGTGGGTAAACAAATTAAAATTGGGTAATTGATAGAAAAGCGCATAGTTCTGACGATATCCAAGGCAATGACCATGTATGTAGGCATCACATCTGAGACAAGTAGACACTGGTACGTGTCGGTGCTATACAAACGGTTTAAATCCACTTTCCACGACGGCATTTCGAATCGTCGCCAAGTGAGTGTGGGCGATAGGGGGTCCTTCCCACATGACCCAGAAACCGTCGGGGATAGGGAGCCATGATCTAGAGGCCTTGCAAAACGTAATCATGTGTGATGCAGCACACACTAAATTATTTCGCACGTGTAGGATCAATGATTAAACATTTCTAATGACGCGGTGAAACCAAACGGTGTGTCGTAAACCGTTTGGGAAACACTATGCAAGGGACACGGGCCAACATATGGACTGTGTGCGACATGTGCCCTATCACACACGAGTTTTCCGCAGAAGCCGTCTGCCATGCAAGACTCCATCGCACACATTCTCCCAACATTTACCATCAGTGATAAGGTTCAATCACAAACGGTTCAGGAGCCCCTTCGCACACATACAAGTGCTGCAGACAATTTGTGATTTGTTGTGTATCACCGACGATTGTGGCTAGAGTGACGTGTGCTTTTCGTTTGGGATCCCACACGTTTCCTGAAAATATTACGACTGGGATTGTATTTTACATTGGACACGGTCTACTCCGATCTCCCGTGTGCGATTACTTGATATCACAAACGGTTCTAAAGAGCCTACGCACATGTAGTAGCGCTGCAAATCGTTTGTGATCTGTTGTGTATCACCGACGGTTCCGCTATGATTGACGTATGTTTTCTGTTGTGGATCGCACACACTCATTTAGTTGAACGATGTGCGGAGGAATTGCCAGGTTAAAACAAAACTATCCCATTTTGAATCGGCATGCAAAAAGCAAATTCGCCACAATATTCAATTGAACAAATAAAAAAAATATCCCATTTTGAATCGGCACGCATAAATCAAATTGGCCACAATATTCAATTGAACAAATAAACAAGAATATCCCTTTTTGAATCGGCACGCAAAAAACAAATTCGCCACAATATTCAATTGAACAAATAGTGTCCACATGAAGAACATTCATCAGATTTCACAACAATTTCAATTGAACATATGGTAGCTAAATTCCAATGATTTGTCCACACATATATGCATTACATAATTAATCATAGTGTACGAAATACAAACACCTCATCAGATGGAAAGCAATGGATCCATGCGTATATGTTTAACGGTAACTCTTACTCAATGTTTTAGGAGAACATATGCTGAAATCTTCATTGCCACCAGTGGGATTGATGTAGTGATTCAGTAAGAAGTCACTGATAAATCTCCGAACCATCAGCAATTTACTAGCCGGGAGCGGTTCAGGGGTCCTCGGTTCTAAGATGAGCTGCAGTATTTAAGATCAGAATGTGCCATATGAGTGGAGTAGAAGAGATTAATTAAGATAGACTTACTGCTACTAATCCGCAAGGATCATCACAACTATCAACAGATTTGCAGATGGAGATCATGTGTCTGCAAACATAGTATCCACAAAGGTTGGTCCCTGATTCTTGCTGAGGACACTGAAATTTTTTGTACAGAATTAGTCATGTATTGTCCTGTTAGGATCAACCTAACCGGTGTTAGATGTATTATTTTTTCTTTGGAAAAAATAGAAAGAGGTTTAATTAGAAGCTTGAACATTTGACTAGCGTAAGAAAAGGTATTTGCAGACTATTGGATAAATTTTTCGAAAATAACGGATTTCGTGTGTTACCGGAGAAATGATCTCATCCTGCAGAAGTAGTTCCCTCTTGAACAGGTTCCCTGGTTTAGCTTTCCACAATGCGAGCACACTGCATATGAAGATGAATTTTGACAACATCAGTTATTGAACCAGATATGAATGCAAATTAATTTCAACATCATAGAATTCAATACCTATCAATGAATTGCTTAAGATGCGTTAGATCCTGAGCGTTTGTTGACTCGCTGAGAGAATCGATGTAGTAAACTGTGTTCTTGTTTGGAACAATGAATACCAATATCTAGTGATGGCTACATATTAAGAAAGCCATGAACTTACAAATTATGTCGAAATCTAAAAGACAATCAGTGTATGCGTGATTGTTTACTTGACTCACCTTTCATGATATGGCCAGAGAAATGATTCTGCATGGGACATGTTTCCGAAGATATGGACGACCGTGTTAATGGCCCAGTCCCGTTCGTCCATACCATGTAATGTTGTGCCATTTGCTAATGCAGGATCTATGAAATACACACTCTCCCTTTTTCTTCTCTGCACGTTCAATCCCCTTAGAGGAATAAACTGCAGTTAGATGTTTATCATTTACAGCCTTGTATGGAGAAGTTGACCAGAGTTTGTTCAGTACTTACAAAATCAGGCATCTAACAAGAGTGGCATCAAGCTTGTTAAAGTTTAAGAAGAGATGTAAGTCCTCGAAACTCACATCGAATGAACCAGCATTTTGTCGGAAATGATCTCTGTTGAAGTGGACTAGCAAACCATGAAGACCTGTTGACATTTGATCCATGCAATATTCATGTAACTTGCGGCAACTGGAGCTGCACTCATCAAAGTATTCGCCAACAAGAAATGACTGGCAATGCACGTAATTGCGTACTTCAAGTACATCTGCTTTACTTTTAGCAAGCGCCAATTCTACTTCTTCACCATCCATCTCGTCAGAAATAATATTACTCCCCGATTTGAACAACCTGCTGTTAATTTGGTTCTGGGCGATGAGTGCTTTAAGCAAGAGGCAATCGTTCTCTTTGTTCTTCACTCTCCCGCCGCGCTTTGTCACGGGTGTAGGCTTTTTGGCCACTTCCTTCTTGGTACTTGAAGCATTTCTGGCAGAATGTCTGGTTGCCTGCAAGGTAGACTGCCGAGCCGATGAAGCTTTGACGGGCTGCTTAGAAGATGGTTTATCTTTGCCGGACCGCTGAGCTGGTGGTGCTGCTGTGACAGCCTGCTGGGATGTAGGAGCAGAGGCATGGGACTGCTGACCATGCATTGAAGCTAACTCTGGTTTCTACGCAGGTGGTGCAAACTTGAAGGTGTGCTGAGGAGGTCGTGCCAACGCGTTGGTTTGCTGAGCAGGAAGTGCTAACGCGTTGGTATGCTGATCACGCGACTGCTGACCGACGAACAGATGAGCAGTTGGTTCTGGACCTACAGACTGCTTAGTAGGTAGTTCCGAAGCATCATACTGCTTAGCAGTCCGTTCCACCAGGTTTGTCCACTGAGCATGTGCTGCAGCTGGGTCTCCCCCTACTACTTCAGCGGCTGGCATCTGAACCGGTGGTGTGTCTTCAGCAGTTGTAGGCCTTGCCACTGGTTGCTTTGGGGCGGAGGATGACATGGCATGTACGCCACAAAGTCGGTCCGGCTGATCACAAGTTGATGCATCAGCCGTCAGATTACGAGTATTAGGTTCTTTGGGGAAGCACGCGAGAGCTGCTATGGCAAGGAGAGAGTCACCGGTTGAGGGGCGACATTGGTTTCTCTTGGCGGGGCTTCAGGGATCTCATTGATGAACTCTATTTCCTTTCGTGGACACTGGATGTGATGTAACAGTGTTTCTCCCAAGGTCCTTTGCTCATGAAGGTCTCCTAGGACATTCTTGAGGGAAAATTCATTGAATCCAGGCTTTACTTCAGTCACGTAGCACTTCACACAGCCCGGCTTCAATGGCACATTTTCCAACAAGAGGCCCTCTTCCAAGAAGGGTGGGCAAACCCAGGTTGTTGCACATTTTAATGTACCTTCAAAATGTGTAAGCATGCCCTTCAGTCTGTCTTTCATTCCAGATAGATCAGATATAGCATCATCACGAGCAACTGCAGTCTTAGTGTCGCTGGGGTCAGCTGATGCACAATTACTCTTGTGTTTTGTTGTCATGCAATAAGCAGCATCCTCCATGCCCGCCTCCCCTCCCATCTGCTAGCTATCTGTTAGTGTTACAGTCTTCCCAATAATCATTGACTGCTCAACATCCTTTTGAACAGTCGGATACATTTCCTTCCTCAACCTTTCATACAATTCATTCTTATAGATTTCACTCTTCGCTTTTTCATGCTGAGCCTCTCTTCTTTGCTGAGTGTGAAAGCCCTGTTGTGCGGGACATTAACACCTATACCCCTTTCATAGCCAGGAGGATCTTTTGTTTCCAGAGCAATGGACAGAATGTTACATGGCACTGAGTTCCTGTAGAACCTTCTAGGGATCTTGGAAGCCTCAACCATCACTTGATACAGTTTTTTGTCATGTGATTTTTTAAAGTAATAAGTTCTATCATCACGCTTCATTGCACGTGCCTACAAGTAGTCTCTGGCGCATTCGCCCCTGATTTCACTAAAGGCCGGTTCCCCACCTGCCGCTACTGCTTCTTTGTCCTCCTGGTCCCATATCGGTTTCATGCCATAGTATCCTGCCACACCCATACGGTGGGGGTGTGTTTTCTTCTTCTGAAGTTCTGATTGCTTGAAACTCTTCTCAGCAAACTCTTTAGTTGCCCTGACCCTTTTGAATTCTGCCCAGTCTGCCTTTGTAATTTGGGGGTATGCGGGGATTGGGTCCTTGCCTTCACTCAAGTACTTCTTGTACATCACGTGCTTCTAGTTTGTCCAAGCATCCCTAGCCTTCTTCAGTGTAGCGTGTTCCACCTGCATTCTCCACTGCTCTGGAACATTGATGTGATCCACGATCTCCCGGACTATCCGTCGCCGTGTTTCTGTGTCAGCCTTCCGAAACCCCGGCAGATTTATGTTGAGCCTTGCCCTGCCAAGAAATCCACACACACTCCTGAACCTCGTGCGTGCTTTATCTGGTTTAGTAGGAGCCCAAGACTTTATATCGATCTCAGTTACTTCATATACACCTTTAGGCTGGTGTGTGGGCTTCCTTGGAGCGTACCTCCGTGTCCTGACCGGAAGGGTAATTGATGCAGCTCTATCGTGTTCAAGATTACTTGATCCCTGACCATCTTCTGAAGACATAGGGTTGTCGGAATCAGATGAAGATACATCGCCTGAAGCATGAGTTTTCTCGCTACTATTCGACATCTACAGAGAACACATGCGAAACTCAGGAAAGGAGGATAAGCATAAAACTAACAACTTGGTATCAAGCTTTCTAAACATGTCATGCAATAATTTAGAAAATATATGGCTAATTTGTTAAGTTTGTGTGACTCGGGAACCTGCAATCTGTAAATTGGTAGTAACTTATTGGAACAAATACAGCTTATATGTACTATTTAGGAAGGTAGATAATTAAGATATATACGCTCTCCGTTATTTTATAGCAAATTTGGGAACATACGGAACAAAATAGGAAGACGGATTGCTAGGAAATATGCCTCACCGCGATGGAGAGCAATAACTAGCAGGCTTCTTAATGCAAACCTGGCCAGACGATAGGAAAGGCGAGGATTACAGCATCGATATGCTTGAGGGTGGCTGGCGAGCAAACGAAGACGGTGAGGCGCTGGCAGCCGCGTGTTGGGAACGACAGTGGAGGTAGGCTTGGCGCCGAAGAGCGGGCACATGGCCGGGATGAGCACGCGGGCGCCGGAGAGGGTTCTGATGTGGATCTGCGGGAGGGGGAGCTGGTGATGGAGATTGGGTGGACTAGTTAAGTGAAGCGCGGGCGGGCCGTGCGGGGGTTTTGGAGGCCTAGGTGAAAAGGGTGGAAATATCCCCGGTCGCCACGTGGAAAGACCTATGCAAACGGTTGCCTCTAAGCGCTCGTGTGCACAAAGAGAAAAATTTCGTTTGAAATGAAGACGTGAGTTCATCGTTTTGCCTCTAAATTTTTCCCATGTTAAGCAATCACCATTATACCACGGGTTTGATTTGCTGGCACATTTCAGGTCTCGTGTGTTATATGTAAGACATTTTTTGGCATTTACCGTGCATTTTGGCACATAAATCAATTCCTTGGCGGACGACATTTCCTGTCGAAAGGGATGAGGATTGCCGTTCGATCTGGGAGCATCCAATGGTGCAGACGTACGATCCGTGGGGTTTGGTTCTGGCCAATCAAAACACAGGACTCAGATCGTGCATGCAGCAAGGGGGAGGGCATCGGCCGAGGTTTGGTAGGCACACAACTTTCGTGAGTGAACTGTGTGCTATTTGAAAACATTTACATTAACTAACAGCATAACCGGGTGGTGAAGGAGTCGTCGGAGGAGGAGGAACCTCATAAAAAATCACAATCGGAGCTACATGTGTTGTTGAAAGGGATGAGGATCGCCGTTCGATCTGGGAGCATCCAATGGTGCAGACGTATGATCCGTAGGATTTGGATTCTGGCTAATCAGAACGCATGACTCAGATCGCGCGCGTGGGAGGGGGAGCATCGTCCATGGTTTAGTGGACACACGGCTTTTGTAAGTGAACCGTGTGCTATTTGAAAACATTTACATTAACTAACAACATTATTTTGTTGAATGAAAACATGAGTTCATCATTTCGCCTCCAGTTTTTTATATATACCACCACTATGGCCGGCCTTTGTATAGTAGGGAAGTATCATATATACTATAGTGTATGATACTACGTACGTACCTTCTTATATAGTGCATATATATATAGTATCATAGAGCTAGTATATATATACCACAGATGACCGTATTTATGGCCATGTGCATGACACAAAGTAGTATAACATTTATATTATATATGTGACTGTATTTATATATGTTTCTGCTTCTTTGCCATGCATCATCATATTTGCTATTCTCAAGTGCATGATACTGGCTATGATACCCCCACTATGGCCAGCCCTAAGGTTGGTCGTAATGGGAGTATCAAGCGGCATCATATGCATGCCAACTAGACTTTTTGGATGATGTGGCACACATTTAAATGAGGAAAGAGAGGGTGTGGGCGGGTATCATATCATGATACACTGTATCACATATTAAATGTTGTACTACTTTGTGTCATGCGTGGCAATTAATAAGGCAACCTAAGATACTAAGACTAGCCACAATGGGTAGTGTAACATGCCCATGTTACTACCTCTATAGTGGGGAGTAACATATGTGTGGTAACATGCGCAACACTTCATTTATTGCTATAGACTCATCTTGCCTTGATATGTGTGATGTTACTCATACTATTACACTAGCCACAATGGGAGTAACTTCAATAGTAACATCAAGTCCAACTAAGCAAATATGCTTATGTGGCAATGAGTTAATGAGGAGAGGTAATTTGAGTAGCTTAGCTAGTTACCGTAACATCACATGTCTCAATGCACTATGAGTCTATAACCTAATAAATGAAGCTTTACATGCATGACACCACACTTATGTTACTACCCACTATGAAGGTAGTAACGTAGTCTAGGGATATGTGTATGTTACTATGCACTGTGGCTAGTCTTAATTAGTAACTAGCTATGTTACCACATGCCTCTCTTTCTTCATTTATTGCTTGCCACTTCATCTATTTTATCTTGATATGTGTGATGTTACTACCTATGTTACTCCCACTGTGGGTATACGTAGTCTAACTTATGATACTATGCATGCATTACAGAGGTAGCTAGCCAGTACTCCCTCCGTCCGGGTTTATTGGGCCTCTCAACAACACAAGCATGCATGTCCCTTTTTATAAGGCCCCGCTATGGAAAGGTGCATGCATGCAACCATTTCATTGGTTGCATTGAAAGCCATTGTTGTTGGTGCCATGGTTGGAAAATTAATATGCTTCATGCATGCTTTTTCATTGGTTGCATGCATGTGACAGAGTGCATTGGGAGTGTAATGGAATAATTAATGTGAGCAAATTACTATGTGTCTTGGTCTAAGAGAAGTTGTCTTTAGGCCTAATAAACCCGGATGGAGGGAGTATCGATCATATATTAGTATCATGCATGACACATAGGGGGGTGTTTGTTTCTAGGTAATTTTTGGTGTAGGGACTAGAAAAACTCCCTCTTAGAGACTTTTTAACCAAACGAGAGGGACTACTAGGGACTAAAAGTTGTTTTTTGGGACTAAATGAAGAAGACTCTCAAGGAGAGTCTTTTTTCGGACTTCTCCAACAATGCCCCTCCCTGCACCCATTCCCCGCCGCCCCATGGTGTTGTTTGGTTGTTATTTTTCTATATACTAGGGGTAACATGGTCATTTAATAACCTGTATGGAGGGACTAGGGACTTTTAGTCCCTGGAAACAAACAAGGAGGCACTTTTTAGGGACTAGGGACTTTTTAGTTGGGACTATAGAAAGTCCTAGGACTTATGAACCAAACAGGGCCATAGTAGCATATATATCATTTGTTATGACACACGGTTTCATGATATGATACTTAGCACTCTTTTTCGTCATTTAACGGGAATGAATTTCAAACACCAGGGCACCGTTGATTTCCGGCAAAATGTAGAGATACTTCGATTTTAAATTCTAGTAAATCTAAAACTCGTCTGAAAATCATGAAACTTGGCATGCTATCATGGAATGGCACCCAACATGTTGTGGTATTTTTCGTGTCCATTTTGAGAGAAGGCGCACTCGAATAATGACAGCCAACAAAGGCATTTTGAAAAAATAGCTGCCACTTTAATATCTCAAACGTTTGTATAATTCAAACCGTGTGCGTTTTGTTAGCCATTCACGTGACGCCACGTGTCTTGGTTTTAATGGCTATAGGAGGTGTCGTGCGAGCGCAGTCCGGTTCGTAGGCTCACCGGGAAGCGTACAAGCTGTTCAACGCAGGATCTGTGCATCTCTTCAACGCAAATGATTCAGATTACGATATTCAAATTAAAGCTAGACTTCGGCGCTAAGCCAAGAGACACTGTGATTTGTCAAAATATGCAGCTAAAAATCAATAGCACTATCTATTATTTTCAACTAAAATTGAGTAATTAAGCATAGATTTCATTCATACTAGAGATTAAGCAGCAGTGCTCACCGGGAAGCGAGACAGCCTTGGACCGCTGCCCGCCTCGCTCACACTGGTCTATATTAATGGCGCCGCCGAGAGGCCACACCCCCCATCCTCGCCACACACACAATTCTTCTCTATCCGTCCGCACCCTCGACGCCGCTTTGAGTCCTCAAAGCTGTCATTGTACCAGGATGCCGAAGCGCCCCATCAGAGGGAGTGGTGACGTCGGGGCTGCTGAAGCAACGGAGCACAGCGTGAATATGGTGACAGAGGTTTTCGTCGCTGCCGAGGTGGAGAACGAGGCTGCCAACAAGCAGAGGCGGGTCGACAAAGAACCACAAGCGACTCCAGCTGTAGCGACCAGACCTCAACCAGTCTGATCTCTGTGCTTTAGTGTCATCCCTGGATCAGTAATGCTGACACGAACAATACTTGAAGGATTTATAATAGAGTAGCAATCACACACTTATTACATCGAATGTCTCAAAAGAGAACTTATTACAATAAATATGGCTTAAGGCCATCTAAAATCGATAACAGCAGAAGGCTTGGAAGATAAGTGAGTCCATCAACTCCAACGGCATCACTGAGTATAGAACCACGACCTAAAAGCACCTTACTCGTCATCTGAAAAGTCTGCAACATGAACATTGTAGCCCGAAAACGGGTCAGCACATGGAATATGCTGGCAATGTAACACATAGAGAGTAATGAAAGAATAAGGCTATACTACATGCATATATGGCTGGTAGAAAGCTCTATGGTTACTGTTTTGCATAAAGCCAATTTTTCCCTACTGCAAAGGAATAAATTATATTTAACTATGTGGTGGTTGTTAAACATTGAGAGTGTAGACACCCTCTCAATCCCAATTAAGCATCATCATTAAAACCCAACAATATTAATTAGAGTAACATGATGAGATTCACATGATAATCCAAGTACTAGATACTCAAGATGTCCATAACCGGGGACACGGCTAACCATGATTAGTTTATACACTTTGCAGAGGTTTGCGCACTTTTCCCCACAAGACTCGATCTCCTCCGTTGGGATTCTCACACTACATGGTGTTTGAGAAACGGATGACCGAGACATAGTCTTTTAGAAGCACTAGCACCTTACGATGGGTAGACCGTTACACCTACTTTCCCCTACATCTGCTAGTCTACCACTGTAAGAGTTCGCACGACTTAATCAACTATGCGAGAGCCCATAGTAGCTTGTGGCTGCACATGGAAGTTTCTAGCATGAATAATCTCATGATCCCTTTGAGCCTGGGTGGCGGTCCAAAAAAACAGGCAATCGCTGGAATACCCAGGTGCCTCAATCCACCCAGATGTGTATTAAAGTTGCCACCTTAAATAAACCATTAAATTAACAATCTCACATCTGTCATGGATACACTCACCCAATCCACGTCTACTAGCATAGCATGGCATAATAAGCAAACGTAGAGTAACTCCCAAGGGTTTGATAATAAAACAGGTAATAGGCACTACCTCATCTACTTCCCAAAACCCACATATTAATTAGATCCTAATCATGCAATTGTTTGAGGGTTGATCTGATGCAATAAAACTGGGTAGTAAAGAGATATGATCAAAGTGTTACTTGCCTTGCTGATGATCCGTGAAACCTAGAGATTCAAAGTAGCAAGCGGCGCACTGTGGGTACTCTATCGCAAACAAACAAGCATACAATAAGCACTCATCTAATGCACAGGTAAAACTCGAATAAGAGAACTAACCAGTAAATTCAACTTAAGAACTCCGGTTTGCAAAAAGAATCAAACCAAACGAAGCAAGGAAAGTCAAACGGTGAAAGAAACAAGCTTCATTTACTAATCTGGACCTAAGTCAAATTTTACAGAAGCAAAAACTTGTTTGAGTTGGTTAAACGGAAAGAGGGTTTCGAGAAAAAGAAAAAGTGATGAACAGATTAATGAACGAACGTTCGTTAACTGAAACTAAACAGAGAACACGTCCGTTAAAACGAATGAACGAGCGAATGCTCGCTAAGAAAATAAACCGGAAAAACCGATTTATAAAAAAGTGAATCTATGGTTTCTAAAGAAAAACCGGATCGGGTTTTTCTAAAAAAACGGACCATGGCGGCGGCGGTGGTGGTTACCTCCGGCTCGGCTCCGGCGGGACGGCGGGACGACGCGGGTGGCGGGGTTGCGGCGGCGGGTGCGGCTGCAGGGCGGTGGGTGGCGGGGTGGGGGTGGCGGCGGCGGGGTATTTATGAGGGGGGCTCGGCCGGCTTGGGGGAGGGGCAAGGCAGCGGCAGCTCGGAGTCGGACTCCTCGAGTCCGGCGGCGACACGGGAGGCGGCGGCGCTGGCGAGGCCGGCCTGGCTCGGCCGGGCCTTGGCCCAGTCGGGCACTGCGCATTTTTTTAATAATTCCGCCGAACAGAAAATCCTAGAAAAAAATAAAAATCTTAAAATTCCAAAACAAATTTTCACCGTCTAAATAAAATATTTAGAACAAGATGAACATTTTCCTGGCCCTAAAAATGCAGTTGTGAAAACGTGGAATTTTTCCTAAATTCAAATAAAATAGCAAAAACTCCAAAAATAAATCTTATTTGTTTTTTCTATTAAATCCTTAATATTTCTTTATATTGGGAAAGTCATTTTATTCCCTCTCTCATATTTTTATAGTAGAAATAATTGAAGATAAATTAAATAAAATCAAATGATCTTATTTTCAAAATTCGAGAAAACTCAAATCCGAAAATAACGAAATCCCCAACTCTCTCCGAGGGTCCTTGAGTTGCGTAGAATTTCTTGGATCAAACAAAAAGCAATCAAAAATATGATATGCATTGATGATCTAGTGTATAACATTCCAAATTGAAAATTTGGGATGCTACAAACCTACCCCCCTTAAGATGAATCTCGCCCTCGAGATTCGGCTTGGCTAGAAAATAGGTGAGGGTGGTCCTTTAGTAAATCTTCCTCTCGCTCCCAGGTGGCTTCATCCTCGGTGTGGTGGCTCCACTAAACTTTACAAAACTTGATAACCTTGCTGCGGGTGACTCGGCTGGCATACTCGAGAATCTTGACTGGTTTCTCCTCATAGGTCAAATCACTATCCAACTGAATCGCTTCCAGCGGCACTGTATCTCTCAGCGGTATATCAGCCATCTCCGCGTGGCACTTCTTCAACTGAGAAACGTGGAACACATCGTGAACTCCTGACAATCCTTCAGGCAATTCCAACTTGTAAGCGACTTCTCCCATACGCTCCAAAACTTTGTATGGTCCCAGAAAACATGGCGCCAACTTTTCCTTAACTCCAAAGCGCTAAACTCCTCGAAGGGGAGATACTCGAAGATAAACTCAGTCTCCGACTTCGTAAGCAGTCTCCTTACATTTAGAATCTGCGTAGCTCTACTGCCTGGACTGGGTTACCTTGAGCCTATCGTGAATCAACTTCACCTTCTGTTCGGACTCCTTAATCAAATCCGGTCCAAACAACTAGCGGTCTCCAACTTCATCCCATGATAACGGGGTCCTGAACCTTCTTCCGTACAAGGCTTCAAAAGGGGCCATCTTCAAACTAGATTGATAACTATTGTTGTAAGAGAACTCTGCATATGGCAAATTATCGTCCCAACTAGATCCATAATCTAGAGCACAAGCTCTCAGCATATCCTCCAAAATCTGATTGACTCTCTCGGTCTGTCCATCTTTCTGCGGGTGAAAAGCTGTACTGAACTCTAGCCTAGTACCCAAAGTTTCGTGCAACTGATTCCAGAACTTTGAGGTAAATTGGGTTCCTCTATTTGATACAATGCTCCTCGGAACTCCATGCAGACATACGATCCTGGTCATGTATATCTTTGCCAACTTAGCACTGGTGTAAGTGGTCTTCACTCGGATGAAATGAGCTACCTTCGTAAAATGATCGACTACAAGCCAAATCGAGTCGTAGCCTGAACGAGTCCTGGGCAATCCCGTGATAAAATCCATGCCTAACTTATCCCACATCCATTCGGGTATTGGCAATGGCTGTAACAATCCTGCTGGCTTTTGATGTTCTGCCTTCACTCTCTGACATACATCACATACTGCTACATACTCCGCAATATCCTTCTTCATTCCGGTCCACCAGAAAGTATCCTTCAAATCCAAATACATCTTGGTATTTCCTGGGTGAATCGAGTATGGTGAATCATGGGCCTCTTGCAGAATCAACTTCCTGATCTCCGGATAATTAGGCACATAAACGCGGTCCTCAAACCATAAGGTATCTTGCTCATCCTCACGAAATCCTTTAGCTTTTCCTTTGCTGATCTTCTCCTTTATAGAGGCAATTTCCTTGTCAGTCTTCTGAGCTTCTCTGATCTTATCCATCAAAGTAGACTGAATCTCCAATGTTGCAACGTAGCCTCTCGGAACTATCTCCAAACATAGCTCACGAAGATCCTCGGTTAACTCCTTTGGTAAACCTCCGGTCATGAGTGTGTTTACATGGCTCTTACGACTCAACGCATCGGCTACTACATTAGCCTTTCCGGGATGATAATGTAACCTCATATCATAATCCTTGATGAGCTCCAACCATCTCCTTTGCCTGAGATTCAACTCCTTCTGCGTGAAAATGTACTTCAAACTCTTGTGATCCATGTACACATCACAATGGTTTCCAACGAGAAAATGTATCCAGGTCTTCAATGCATGCACTACGGCTGCTAACTCCAAATAATGTGTAGCATAATTCAACTCATGGGGCTTAAGCTGTCGTGAAGCATATGAGACAACTCTTCCCTCCTGCATAAGCACTGCTCCATGTCCTCGACATGAAGCATCGCAATACACCTCATAATCCTTGCTCTGATCTAGCAAAATCAACACTGGTGATGTAACCAAAAGTTTCTTCAACTCCTGGAAACTGGCCTCACATTCCTCAGTCCATTTGAACTTGGTATCCTTCTTAAACAACTCCGTCATGGGCTTCGCAATCTTCAAGAAATTCTCATTGAATCTTCGGTAGTATCCTGCCAGTCCAAGAAAACTCCGGATCTCTCCAACTGTCCTTGGTGCTACCCAATTTGTCACAGTGACAACCTTGGTAGGATCTACTGCTATTCCTTCTCCAGATATAACATGTCCGAGGAATCCAACTTCCTTCAACCAAAACTCGCATTTGCTGAACTTGGCATACAACTGATGTTCTCTGAGCTTCTCCAGTACCAAACGCAAATGCTCCTTATGCTCTTCTTCATTCTTCGAGTAGACCAAAATATCATCAATAAACACCACGATGAACTTATCCAGAAACTCCATAAATACCTTGTTCATCATGTTCATGAAATAGGCAGGTGCGTTAGTCAGCCCAAATGACATAACGGTATACTCGTACAACCCGTACCTTCTGGTAAAAGCTGTCTTAGGTATATCCTACTCTCGAATCTTCAACTGATGGTATCCTGATCGCAAATCGATCTTGGAAAATACCTTAGCTCCTTGCAATCGGTCAAACAGATCATTGATCATCGGTAGTGGGTACTTGTTCTTGATTGTTACTGCATTCAATCCTCGATAATCAACAACCATCCTCAATGATCCGTCCTTCTTCTCCACTAGAAGTACTGGCGATCCCCAAGGCAAAGAACTTGGGTGAATATAGCCTTTATCCAGTAAATCCTTAATCTGCTTCTTAATCTCCTCCAAATCTTTTGCAGGCATCCTGTATGGTCTCTTAGATATTGGCCCTGTGCCTGGCAAAAGCTCAATCAAAAACTCAATGTCTCTGTCCGTTGGCATGCCTGGCAAATCTTCAGGAAATACATCAGGGAAATCCTTCACCACTGGTACTTCCTCCTGCACAACTCCTGATAAGGAATTTACTTGTGTCCTCTTCGGCTCATGCCGTGATACATACTTGATCCTTCTCCCTTCTAGGGTGGTAAGCAAAATCGACTTACTGGCGCAATCGATGTTTCCTCCATACATCGATAGCCAATCCATACCCAGAATTACAATCAAACATTGTGATTCCAAAATGATTAAATCCGAGGGGAAAACATGCCTACCTATACTCAATGTCACTTGAAAACATCCTCGACTGGCCATATACTCCGCTCCTGGTGAGCTTACTAACATAGGTGTTCTAAGAACTTTGGTGGGCAGTTTATACTTATCCACTAATCCCCTTGATATGTATGAATGCGATACACCAGTATCAAAAAGAACGATTGCAGTAAATGACTTAATCAAAAACTTACCTATTACCGCATCTGGCTGGGGTTCAACCTCCTCCATGTTAACGTGGTTCACCTATCCCCTGTTGAAAGGGTTCGGATTCTTCCGTGAGCTTCCATTGCCATTTCCATTCTGGGCTTCAAGACATTCATTGGCATAATGTCCAGTCTTCTGACACTTAAAGCAAGTGACTTAGCTCAGGTCTCTCTTGGCTAGGGTTGACGGGTTGGTACGGTTCTGTCCATTGCTTCCTCCATTCTCGTTACCATTCTTGGAGCTATTATGATTGTGCGAGTTACCTCCTCCATGGGTATGCTGAAAATGTCCTCCCCACTTCGGGTAAAACGTGGCTTCTACTGAGCTCCAGAATTGTACTTCCCTTGTCCATACTTCCTCTTGCGGTTCTCAATCTGCTGCAGCTTCCCTTCAATCATGAGAGCTCTATCTACCAACTGCTGGTAGTTGTTGAAAGTTGCTACCATCAACTGCATGCTCATCTCATCATTCAGCCCTTCCAGAAACTTCTCCTGCTTAGCTGCATCCGTAGCAACGTCATCTGGGGCATAACGTGCTAACTTACTAAAGTCATCCACATGCTGGCCAACAGTCCGTCCTCCTTGGCGCAAGTTGTGAAACTCATGCTTCTTCATGGCCATAGCTCCTGCTGAAATATGGGCAGTACGGAAAGCCTGCTGAAACTGGTCCCATGTGACAGTCTCGATAGGGTAAGTGGCTGTGAAATTCTCCCACCATGATGTTGCGGGTCCTTCAAGCTGATGTGCGGCAAAACGCACCCTCTTCGCATTTGTGCATCCTGCAGTGGTCAACTCCCTTGCTGTCTTGCGGAACCAATCATCTGCAATAATCGGCTTGGTGCTAGTGGAGAACACCGACGAATTCAGCCTAAGAAAACGGGTTAAGTGATCAACAGGTGGTGGCGGTGGTGGATTGTTGTTGTTGTTGTTCCCTTGATTCTGGTTCTGGACTAGCAATTGCATCAACGCATTCTACTGCTGGATCAACTGAATGAGCTCCGGTGGGAAAGCAAATCCATTGTCACGTCTCGGAGGCATCTGAGGGTTTAGAAAAGGTGAGAATATAGAATAGAATGTGGTCTAGGGGGAAAACACTACCCATATGCACATGAGACAAATGCAAACAAAATCACTTCATTCAATCAAACAAGGGCATACAACGGTCTAACTATTGTTACAAAAGTGCTCGGACTATACTAGATACATGGGGGAATACTACTACTGTTATAGTGGTCGACTAGAAAAACTGCTCCGATGAAGACTCCATGATATCTGCTCCAGCTTCATCAACATAGTCATCATCGCTATCGTCTGGATCCGAGTCGGTGTCGTCGATGATGATGTAGTTCTCTGGACAAGTGCAATCATCTTCTCCTCTAGTTGCGGGAAATCCCATGAACACTTTTAGCTTCTTCTTCGGATCATCATTCTTCTCCACTAGTGTTGCTATTTCCTCCTCATATCCATCGTGTGTAGACTTGAGTTCCTCCTCCAGTTCCGTGATCTTGGTCATGGCCTTCTTCAGTTCTATCATGCCTGCACACATCTGGTTCTCCTGGCTTCGAATGTGCTGGTTTAACTCCTGGATGGAAGTTGCAATTGATCTATCCTTCCAGGTGCTGATCATCTCCCATTGCTCATCATGGCGCCCACAAATCTGGTAGATTGTATCCTTGAGATCCTTGTGGTAAACTTCTCCAATGCGTCCCATTGTGATGTGGGATGCCATGCTGTTTCCTAGGCTCCAGGTTGGTGCATCAAAGGAAAACTCTATAGGCTCAGTGACGGGCATGAACGTCCTTCCTGGAACTTGAACTTGAACCGTCCAGCACTCCTCTTCAGGTAAAGTGGCATTGTAGGTCCCGGTGAAGCTTGGTACTCTGATGTTCAACTATCTAGTGACTTCCTTCAAGTGGCGTCCAAAGGGTGTATCTTCATACGGTTGCGTGAACTTGTTCCTTGCATCCGCCATCCTAAAAGAATAGAAAAGATGAGCAGTCATAAATGAGAAGAGTGAGTAGTAATCTAGGGCTTTAGCTTAGTGGTCGTGTCCTACAGTCAGCGTGTGCTCTGATACCATCTTCTAGCGACCCGGCCTCAAATAGTCTGATCTCTGTGCTTTAGTGTCATCCCTGGATCAGTAATGCTGACACGCACAGTACTTGAAGGATTTATAACAGAGTAGCAATCACACACGTATTACATCGAATGTCTCAAAAGAGAACTTATTACAATAAATATGGCTTTAGGCCATCTAATATCGATAACAGTGGAAGGCTTGGAAGATAAGCGAGTCCATCAATTCCAATGGCATCACTGAGTATAGAACCACGACCTAAAACCACCTTACTCGTCGTCTGAAAAATCTGCAACATAAACGTTGCAGCCCAAAAACGGGTCAGCACATGGAATATGCTAGCAATGTAACACATAGAGAGTAATGAAAGAATAAGGCTATATGATACGTGTCCAACGTATCTATAATTTTTGATTGTTCCATGCTATTACATTACCCCTTTTCGATGTTTATGGGCTTTATTTTACATATTTATATCATTTTTGGGACAAACCTACTAACCGGAGGCCCAGCCCATATTGCTATTTTTTTGCCTATTTCAGTATTTTGAAGAAAAGGAATATCAAACGGAGTCCAAACGGAATGAAACCTTCGGGAGCGTGATTTTTCGAACAAATCTGATCCAGAGAGCTTGGAGTGCAAGTCAAGAAGCTCCTGAAGGCCCCACGAGATAGCCCCCCCCCCCTATAGGGCGCGCCCCCTATCTCGTGGGCCCCTCGGGTGTCCACCGACGTACTTCTTCCTCCTATATATACCTATGTACCCCAAAAACATCCAGGAGCACCACGAAACACAATTTCCACTGTCGTAACCTTCTGTATCCGCGAGATCTCTTCTTGGAGCCTTCGTCGGCACTCTGCCGGAGGGGGAATCAACCACGGAGGACTTCTACATCAACATCCTTGCCCCTCCGATGAGTTGTGAGTAGTTTACCATCGACCTACGGGTCCATAGTTATTAGCTAGATGGCTTCTTCTCTCTTTTTGGATCTCAATACAATGTTCTCCCCCTCTCTTGTGGAGATCTATTCGATGTAAACTCTTTTTGTGGTGTGTTTGTCGAGATCCGATGAATTGTGGGTTTATGATCAAGTTTATCTATGAATAATATTTGAATCTTCTCTGAATTCTTTTATGTATGATTGAGTTATCTTTGCAAGTCTCTTTGAATTATCAGTTTGGTTTGGCCTACTAGATTGGTTCTTCTTGCCATGGGAGAAGTGCTTAGCTTTGGGTTCAATCTTGCGGTGTTCTTACCCAGTGACAGAAAAGGTTGCAAGACACATATTGTATAGTTTCCATCGAGGATAACAAGATGGGGTTTATATCATATTGCATGTGTTTATCCCTCTACATCATGTCATCTTGCTTAATGTGTTACTCTGTTGTTATGAACTTAATACTCTAGATGCAGGCAGGAGTCGGCCGATGTGTGGAGTAATAGTAGTAGATGCAGGCAGGAGTCGGTCTACTTGTTATGGATGTGATGCTGATATACATGATCATGCCTAGATAATCTCATAACTATGCACTTTTCTATCAATTGCTCGACAACAATTTGTTCACCCACCGTAAGACTTATGCTATCTTGAGAGAAGCCTCTAGCGAAACCTATGGCCCCCGGGTCTATCTCTTATCATATTTGCTTTCCATCTACCTTTATTTGCATCTTTACTTTTTGCATCTATCTTATAAAATACCAAAAATATATCTATCTTATCATACTATCTTTATCAGATCTCACTTTCGCAAGTGGCCGTGAAGGGATTGACAACCCCTTTATTGTGTTGCTTGCGAGTTCTTAGTTTGTTTGTGTAGGTGCGTGGGACTTTTGAGGAGCCTCCTACTGGATTGATACCTTGGTTCTCAAAGCTGAGGGAAATACTTATGCTACACTTTGCTGCATCACCCTCTCCTCTTCAAGGAAAACCAACGCAAGCTCAAGACGTAGCAAGAAGGATTTCTGGCACCATTGTCGGGGAGGTCTTCGCCCAAGTCTAGACATACCAAGTACCCATGACAAACCCATCTCCCTCGCATTTACATTATTTGTCATTTTCCTCTCGTTTTCCTCTCCCCCACTTCACCCTTCACTACTGGAATCTGGCACTGCCATCTGCCATGATAGATGGCGAAGGCATGGTTGGCGGATGGCAAAGGCTTTGCCATCTGCCAGCAGATGGCAAACAGTTTGTCTGAAACCCTTCCGGCAAAGGCTTCTTTGCCGTCTGCTGGCTGATGGCAAAGAGCCTGTGGCTTTGCCATCAGCTGGCAGATCGCAAAGCCTCTTAACGGGGTTAGCCCCGTTAGAAGGTTAACGACATACTTTGCCATCTGCCAGCAGATGGCAAAGGTTGCAGGCTCTTTGCCGTCTACCAGCAGATGGCAAAGGTTGCATGCTTTGTCGTCTGCCAGCACATGGCAAAAGAGCTTTGCCATCTGCTGGCAGATGGCAAAGAGCCCATATAGGCCAGCCCAAATTTTACATGTAGATGACACGTGGCCTCTTTCCATCTGCCAGCTGATAGCAAAGTGACTATATTGCCCCATTTAATTTTGTTTTTTCTTATATCAATTCATTTTCATAGAAAATCAAACACAAATATATTTATATGACCAATATAGCATATTCAACACATATTACCAATAGTCATGAACACATATATATCCAACACATGTTACCAATAGTAGCAAGTTTCATCCGTACATATACATAGTTTCATAAATATTACACAGTTTCATCCATAGGTAGCAAGTTTCACAAGGTGAAAACAAAAACTAAATACAAGCACTCCATCAACCCAAGCTTCCGTGATCTTCAGCAAATCTGTAAAATGGGAAAGAAGAAAGTTAGAAGAAGAAGACTAGAAGAAGAAGATTATTATGATGCAACTAAAATGTGAAGATTATTATGATGCAACTTATATCTGTAAAATAGGTCATTTTGGAGCTAAGTATGGTTATTATGTCATTTTTGAGCTAGCTAAGCATACTAAGTCATTTTGGTGTAAAACATGCTAAGGTCATTCTAGAGCTAAGTAAGGTTATTATGTCATTTTGGAGCTAGCTAAGCATGTGGAGTCATTTAGGAGCTAAAATATGTCATTTCTTAAGCATATTATGTCATTTTAGAGTTAGCTAAGCATATTAAGTCATTTTGGAGGAAAAGATGCTAAGTATTGGTCATTTTAGAGCTATACTAGGTTAAATAGGTCATTTTTAAGCTAACTAAGCAAGTCTTCTTCCATGGGCAATTATATGTAGCATTATCAAGAGTCACAAACAGAGAAGGATTAAAGGTGTTGATCGACAACACGGAGTACCCAAGCGAAGTTTGGATAATAACCACTTTGATAAACATGATTCTGAAATCATATTAGCCGACAAGATTCCATAAGCAAGATAAGAAACCATATGTGTAGCTAATTCGGATCTTGCATTTGTGTGTGCACCATATAACACTAGAATCTAACGCGCGCTTCGCTGCGCCATTCTTCGGTCCTAGGATTCACATTTCCGCCCTCTTGCAGGCATATTGTTAGCCATAATCCAACATGCAACAGATTTGAGATTTGAATGCAAAGGGCATTAAAAAATCTACAACTGAAAATTCATAAGAAGAAAAAGGTGGCAGGACATCTCTAGGCCAGTCTAGCTCTACCATTGCCTTCACCATCGGTCAAAATGAGCAGAGGTAACTGAAGTTGCTAGGGGACTCCTCCAATATCTATCTCAAATAGCAAGTCCACACGCACCATATCTGAGCTAGATTATGCACCCCCGGGCTGAATTACTACTCGGGCAATGCCAGGTTAAATTACTACTTGGACATCCTTGTTCAAAGAATTAAAGTTCAGTTGGTTGGTTTGAGACCGACAGTTGCTTTTTCTTAGCTTTTTAGAATCTATTGTTCATTCTGTATGTCTACGACTTTGTAGCGATGGAAAAGTAGTCGATCACATCTAGTGGCCGAGTGTTCCATTTAGCAAGTTGGACAGTTGAAGGTGCTTGGCTTGGATAGTTGGAGGTGGTTAATTGTTTATCACCGACATAATTGAATTATTGTTTTCTTATGTAGAACAAGGGATCCAGCGGTGGCATTCCACTGGACAGAAAGTGAGCCGCCTCACTAAAATGAAAATGACGATAATTGAGAACGATGATAATCATCAAGGCAACAGAGTTCCAGCTAACACTTTTATCAGACATCCAATCATTGAATGTTCTATCTTCCGTTTTTCTAAGGACCAAATAGTAGACTAATCGACTGTGAGTATGCATACTTACATTTTAAACTTGTACACCAAGAGCATGTTTCCCAAATAAAAATAGTTCAGGTTAGAAACAGTTTTGTACACTCTGAAAGACAAAAAAATCAACCTTCTGATAAGACAGTTCCATCTTTGGCATATAACACAAAAGAATCTTTGGTGAAAAGCCCATAAAAATCGAAAGCCAAGCACTCGTGCACTATACAATTTTCCTGTACACGCCAGATGGAAGCCATCATCAATGGTGGCCGCAGCTCCACCTACAAACTGACTTTCTTGTTGCAATCACCAGAATATGAGATGATTGTAAAGAGCTCGGTATCATGTCTATGGATGCTTCTATAACTCGAATTCAACATTCAAAACTCAGCATGTTTATTAATTAGCCTAATTCAGTTCTACCTAGAACCATCAGCAAACACTAAATGTATGTCAACATTGGACTTCACTCATGATCCAAGACATAACATGTCATGCTTTGACTCTGATTAAAGATATTTGAAATAGATTAACACAGAAACATAGGATCTATCATACTCGAAGCATCCACTTTTTAAACCTTGATATTTTGGTTCTTATCACAAACTCTAAACATGTGGCAGCATAAGATTTATCCTCAACCTCGACTGAAACAGTTTTCAGTTCCGTCACTAACTCTGCTAGAAACTAACCTCTAAGCTCTCAAAATGTGTGGAGCATCTCATCCTTTATAGCAATCTGATATTGAAGAAAGCACTTCCTCCAGAAAATTTAATTTCCTTGATACCTGAAGCAGAATACTTATCTACACAAGGGAGTGGTAAAATATAAGAAACCTAACATGATAAGATCAACGGATTACCTCAGTCAGGAAAAATGCAGACATGTATTCCCCTTCGTGCTTCTTTGCAACCTCCTCTCTTTGTTGCCAGGTTAAGTAAGACAATCTGCAGTTACAAAAAACGATAGGTGAAAATCATGATTGTTTGCCCCAATTGATCGACCAACGATGGTCCGATACAAAACAGAGGAATAAAACAGCGACCAGGGCGATCGTTCTACGAAATATATGATAATCTCATACTTCAGGAATGCATTTTCCATTTTAGTACAATCAAAAATAAAAATATGAATTAGAAGGAAATGCATTATTTTCCATTTTTTTAGTACTTCAGGAATGTAGCAGGACAAGTTGGATAACGTGACATCAGACCAGCAACTTCCTTGAATCAAGCATGCTTATATCATTTCATAATATGAGCTTGCGCACAAGACTCAAATGGGAGCATGAGGTAGGCCGTTTCTTCTAGCTAGTTATAAGATTGATGTGGTGTATTGATAAAAATATAATGGAATTATCACCATGAACTCTACCCTATGCAAGGTACATATATAGAAAGAACTATAGAGGGACCATGTTAAAACTGTTCTAGAAGGGGAGATAAGAACAGCCTAGAATCCTTCCTCCTGAAGCCTCGTATAGTGCATGCGCTTGAGATCGCGCTTGAGATCTCTTCCTATCAAGCTCCTCACTAAAAGAGAATAATAATAGTAATAAAAAATCACAGATAATAAATAGTACTGCATCGGTAATGTATACATAAGGGGCCTTGCAAACAGGTCTAAACTGCAGAAAGATATTTTTATGTTCATCCTCTTTTCTGGCAAGAGCTATTAATTGTTTCAAATGGTGGATTATGTAGATTATCATTTGTGATTATAATCACAAGGACAGTACATTGTAATAGATATAAAAATAGAACATGGTAGTATAATTTATTTTTAATAGTCCCTGACATGAAAACATGACAAAGGGGGGAATTTCCCTGTCCAACAATGTCTACCGTCATTAAAAAGAACGACAATTGATCACCAAACCTATGGAGTACTGAAATTTCCTTTCATTCCAGAACTTGTACTACTCAAGACAACAACATTTCAAGTGCAATTAAATATGTTTAACAAAATGAATGGTAAATAAATAAACATACCCAGGGGATGCACCTTCTACCCGTCCTTTAGAATGTAGAGTGTTTATCCATATGGTACACATATGACATCTCTTCCTCGGAACTTAGTGTTTGCCCATATGGCACAAAATAGCATCAGAAGATTTACAGCTCGACGCCACAGAGCATAGACAAAAATTCACCTACAGGTTGGAAGCATAGGTAAAAAAAACTTGATTTAATCACCATACATATAACCACTGTACCTCATTCCTCCAATGAAATCAGTCAATGGTTCTACTAACTTCTTTATTATAAAATGCAGCCGAGCAATGTGGTGTGTTCAAATTTCAATTGCACTTGGAGCAACGCAATCAGGTTGTTCCGAGCAGTACCATATGGTCCATAGATAGCACATAGCTACCTCCAATACCTAACTGCTATACAAAAAAATACTGGAAATAGTAAGAGCGAAGAGCAGACCTGCAAACGAAATCGCTGGAAGAAAGAGCATCACGAGTTCAGTCATTTCCTGCCAACCGGGGGTTCGGCAGGAAGTCAACGGCGGCGTATGATGATGTAGTATGAGGATGAAACAGAGAAGGGTTGTGGTGACATATTTAAGGTACTTGCAGCTCTCAACAAGCGACGACACGAGGCGCCCCTGAATGGGCGCGAGGTCGAGGAGCGGGCGGTGCCAGGCAACTGGAAGCCGCTACCCGGAGGGATCTAGCGGCGCGGGACGGCCGGGTGCGAGCTCAAGGCGCCGGACCTCTTAATCATCTCACTTTAAATCTCTCATTGCCTAGCAGAGACCACGCACAAGCCACCACAGCCCCAGCACGGCAACACATGCATGCGCCGCCCAGCCATCACACCACCACCCCGCCTCCGACCACGCTTCTGCCGACCCGCTCTACCGCCGTCCACTATGCATCTCCCTCCGTTGTAGCCCCAGCAAGAAATACTAACAAAACGCGGCATCCCGGCGACCGGGGCCTGTCGACGAACAAGCGGATCACAACCCATTCTCCCAGAAAAAAACAGAGATGAACCAGGTCGTGTCACTAGGCACTAGGCACGCGGCATCCACCATCTCCACCCAGCAGCCGGATCACGGTCGGAGCGCCATTCGCGGGATCCCAGGGCCCGACACCAACCCCGAACCAGACCAAAGGAAATCTACGGTAGAGAGGGAGGAGAGGGGGGAGCGCACCGTATCCAGCATCGAGGGAGGTGGTGTGGAAGACGCCGGCGTAGGCGGATCCGTCGTGGACCTGGACCTCGACAGGGCGGGCCGTGGACGAGGGGGAGGGCCAGCAACGGGGCGGGGGAGCGACGTGGCCGGCGATAGGGCGGGGGAGCGACAGGGCCCGCGACAGGGTGGAGAGGGAGGGCCGGCGACGGGGCGGGGGAGGGCCGGCGACGGGGCGGGGAGCGACGGCGACGGGGCAGGGGAGTGACGCGGCCGGCGACAGGGCGGGGGAGCGACGGGGCCGGCGAGAGGGTGGCAGACGGCGAGCCTAGAGCGCCATCGATGGGGGCTATTCGGTGCGTGGATGAGGAGATGCGAACGTCGTTTTTTTACCTGGATGGGTGGGGAGAGAGGGAGGGGATAACCCCACAGTTTTTTTACCTGGAAAAAAATAACCCCATCTCTTTGCCATCTGCCAGCAGATGGCAAAGAACCTTTGTCGTCTGCTGGCAGATGGCAAAGAGGTGGGGCTGGTACGACGGTACACTCTTGACGGCCACAGTATTTGCCAACCTCTTGCCATCTGCTGGCAGATGGCAAAGATTATTTGCCATCCACTAGCAGATGGCAAAGAATTGGCTGATGGCAACCATGTTCTTTGCCGTCTGCCAGTTCTTTGCCATCTATTTTTTATAAGCAGATGGCAAAGACATTCTTTGCCATCAGCTGGCAGATGGCAAAGAGCTGGCTGATGGCAACTTCCCTGTTTCCAGTAGTGCTTGCTGTTTTATTCGCCCTCTCTTTCCCAATCTCCTCCTCTCTCTTTCGCTTGCCGTTTTTCTGTTTGCTCGTGTGTTAGCTCGTTTACCCTTTCATCATGTCTAGTTCCCTATCCGCTCCTATGTCTCCCGAGTTTGAAGTTCTTCACTTCAAGCAAAGGCAAGGAGAAAATTCAAAAGATGCTTGGTATAGGATGATGGAATCTTATCGCAAGTGCACCCTAGAGGTGAACTTTAGAATTGTTCTTCGTAATTTTTATGTTGGGTTAAATATGACGCATAGACAACTCTTGGGTTGCATCGCCAAGGGAAATTTCATTAAAATTGATCCCAGTATTGCGCATGAAATTATAGAGGGAATAGTGGGAACACTACCTCAAAAGGGAGGATCACATCCTACCCAAGAAGAAACCCAAGTATTTGGAAAGATTTGCGAAGTAAAATTTTTTTTACAAAAATCTGTTGAGCCTCTTAAAAGTGTTAGCGGAAATCTTCACCGCATGAATATGTTGATTACTCTTTGCAATAAGCGGTTGGATTATTTAGATCTAAAAATTTCCGAGTATGAAGGGAAGCGGAAAGAACCTCCCGGATTCGAGCATGACTCCGCTAAAAAACTAAAAATACAAGATGACACTCGTTAGATCTATCTTCGCTTTTATGCCTAGCTAGGGGCGTTAAACGATAGCGCTAGTTGGGAGGCAACCCAATTTTCTTTTTGTTCTTTGTTTTTGCTCCTGTTTAGTAATAAATCTTGCATCTACCTTCTTTTTAGATGTGTTTTTATCTTTTAATTAGTATTTGTGCCAAGTAGAACCTATAGGATAACCTACGATGATAGTTGATTTGATTCTGCTGAAAAACAAAAACTTTGCGCGCACGAATATAATTTTGTTAAATCACGGGAACGTGATTTTGCATTGATTATTTTTGCCGCTGTTCAATAGACACATTTTCCAGGACTTCCTATTTTGGTAGGATTTTTAGAGTTCCAGAAGTTTGCGTTAGTTACAGATTGCTACAGACTGTTCTGTTTTTGACAGATTCTATTTTTCGTGTGTTGTTTGCTTATTTCAATGCATCTATGGCTAGTAATTCAGTCTATGAACCATAAAGAAGCTGGAATACAGTAGGTTTAACACCAAATTAAATAAACAATGCTTTCATTGCAGTACTTTATGTGGCGGTTTTGTTTTCTTTCACTAACAGAGCTTATAAGATTTCCTGTTGAGTTTTGTGTTGTGAAGTTTTCAAGTTTTGGGTAAAGCTTTTATGGACTATGGAATAAAGGGTGGCAAGAGCCTAAGCTTAGGGATGCCCATGGCACCCCAAGATATTCAAGAATAGCCAAAAGCCTAAGCTTGGGGATGCCCCGGGAAGGCATCCCCTCTTTCGTCTTCATTCATTGGTAACTTTACTTGGAGATATATTTTTATTCACTACATGATATGTGTTTTGCTTGGAGCGTCGTGTATTATATTAGTCTTTGCCCTTTAGTTTACCACAATCATACTTGATGTACACACCTTTCGGGAGAAGCCTATTTGATTAGAATTTGCTAGAATACTCTATGTGCTTCACTTATATCTTTTGAGCTTAATAGTTTTCGCTCTAGTGCTTCACTTATATATTTTAGAGCACGGTGGTGTCTTAATTTTG
Source organism: Triticum aestivum (assembly GCF_018294505.1). Taxonomy (NCBI): domain Eukaryota; kingdom Viridiplantae; phylum Streptophyta; class Magnoliopsida; order Poales; family Poaceae; genus Triticum; species Triticum aestivum. The sequence goes on along the minus strand of NC_057801.1, from coordinate 480,560,913 downwards.
AAGAAATTGCTAGTCTCTCATGCTTCACCTATATTATTTTGAGAGTCTTTTAGAACAGCATGGTATTTGCTATGGTCATAAAGTTGGTCCTAGAATGATGAGCATCCATGTTGGGTATAATAAAAACTATCATAGAAAAGTGAATTGGATGCCATGATCAACTTGATACTTGATAATTGTTTTGAGATATGGAGGTAGTGATATTAAAGTCATGCTAGTTGGGTGATTATGAATTTAAAAGAATGCTTGTGTTGAAGTTAGCAAGTCCCGTAGCATGCACGTATGGTTAAAGTTGTGTAACAAATTTGAAACATGAAGTGTACTTGGCTTGTGCATCCTTATGAGTGGCGGTCGGAGACGAGCGATGGTCTTTTCCTACCAATCTATCCCCCTAGGAGCATGTGCGTAGTACTTGATTTTTGATGACTTCTAAATTTTTGCAAAAAGTATATGAGTTCTTTTGACTAATGTGGTGCGACATTAGTAAAAAATACTAGTGGCGTGCTACTAATGGCGCACCGGTAGTGCGCCATTAGTAGGCAAAACCGGTGCGCCATTAGTAGGCCTTTTCCTAGTAGTGACCTTTGTTAGCCTCTTCGGTATCGTGCATTGCCCATTCTCACCTTGAGAGTTGGTGCAAACTTCGCCGGTGTATCCAAACCCCGTGATACAATATGCTCTATCACACATAAACCTCCTTTTATCTTCCTCAAAACAGCTACCATACCTACCTATTATGGCATTTCCATAGCAATTCCGAGATATATTGCCATGCAACTTTCCACCGTTCCGTTCATCATTTTCATGACATACTTTACTTTTGTCATATTGCCATTGCATGATCATGTAGTTGACATCGTATTTGTGGCAAAGCAACCAAGCATTATTTTTCATACATGTCACTCTTGATTCATTGCACCATCCCGGTACACCGCCGGAGGCATTCATATAGAGTCATATCTTGTTCTAGTTTTGAGTTGTATTTCTTATGTTGTAATCAATAGAAGTGTGATGATCATCATTATTAGAACATTACCCGAAGAAAAAAAAGATAAGAAAGGCCAAAAAGAAAAAAGAAAGGCCCAAAAAAATAAAATAAAGAAAATAAATAAAATAAATAAAAAGGGAAATGTAACTATCTCTTTTTCCACACTTGTGCTTCAAAATAGCACCTTGTTCTTCATGTAGTGAGTCTCATATATTGTGCTTCAATGTAGCACCTTGTTCTTCATATAGTGAGTCTCATAAGTTGTCTTTTTCATACTAGTGGGAATTTTTCATTATAGAACTTGGCTTGTATATTCCTACGATGGGCTTCCTCAAATGCCCTAGGTCTTCGTGAGCAAGCAAGTTGGATGCACACCCACTAGTTTTCTTTTGTTAAGCATTTATAGCTCGAGTGCATCCGTTGCATAGCAATCCCTACTCCTCATGTTGACATCAATTGATGGGCATCTCCATAGCCCGTTGATTATCCTCGTCAATGTGAGACTTTCTCATTTTTTGTCTTCTCCACACAATCCCCATCATCATATTCTATTCCACCCATAGTGCTATATCCATGGCTCACGCTCATGTATTGCGTGAAGGTTGAAAAAGTTTGAGATTATTTAAGTATGAAACAATTGCTTGGCTTGTCATCGGGGGTATAGAAGTTGGGAACATCTTTGTGTGACGAAAATGAAGCATAGCCTAACTATATGATTTTGTAGGGATGAACTTTCTTTTGCCATGTTATTTTGAGAAGACATGATTACTTTGATTAGTATGCTTGAAGTATTACTATTTCTTATGTCAATATGAACTTTTATTTTGTATTCATGTAGTTCTAAACATTCATGCCACAATAAAGAAAATTACATTATGAATTATGCTAGGTAGCATTCCACATCAAAAATTCTCTTTTTATCATATACCTACTCGAGGACGAGTAGGAATTAAGCTTGGGGATGCTTGATATGTCTCCAACATATCTATAATTTTTTATTGTTCCATGCTATTATATTACCCCTTTTGGATGTTTATGGGCTTTATTTTACATATTTATATCCTTTTTGGGACTAACCTACTAACCGGAGGCCCAGCCCATATTGCTGTTTTTTTACCTATTTCAGTATTTCGAAGAAAAGGAATATCAAATGGAGCCCAAACGGAATGAAACCTTCGGGAGCGTGATTTTTGGAACAAATCTGATCCGGAGAGCTTGGAGTGCAAGTCAAGAAGCTCCCGAGGGCCCCATGAGATAGCCCCCCCCTTTAGGGCACCCCCTGTCTCGTGGGCCCCATGGGCGTCCACCGACGTACTTCTTCCTCCTATATATACCTATGTACCCCGAAAACATCCAGGAGAACCACGAAACACAATTTCCATCGCCATAACCTTCTGTATCCGCGAGAACTCATCTTGCAGCCTTCGCCAGCACTCTGCCAGAGGGGGAATCAACCACGGAGGGCTTCTACATCAACATCCTTGCCCCTCCGATGAGTTGTGAGTAGTTTACCACAGACCTACGGGTCCATAGTTATTAGCTAGATGGCTTCTTCTCTCTTTTTGGATCTCAATACAATGTTCTCCCCCTCTCTTGTAGAGATCTATTCGATGTAAACTCTTTTTGCGGCGTGTTTGTCGAGATCCGATGAATTGTGGGTTTATGATCAAGTTTATCTATGAATAATATTTGAATCTTCTTTGAATTCTTTTATGTATGATTGAGTTATCTTTGCAAGTCTCTTCGAATTATCAGTTTGGTTTGGCCTACTAGATTGGTTCTTCTGGCCATGGGAGAAGTGCTTAGCTTTGGGTTCAATCTTGCGGTGTTCTGACCCAGTGATAGAAAGGGTTGCAAGACACGTATTGATTGTTGCCATCGAGGATAACAAGATGGGGTTTATATCATATTGCATGTGTTTATCCCTCTACATCATGTCATCTTGCTTAATGTGTTACTCTGTTCTTATGAACTTAATACTCTATATGCAGGCAGGAGTCGGTCGATATGTGGAGTAATAGTAGTAGATGCAGTTAGGAGTCGGTCTACTTGTTATGGACGTGATGCCTATATACATGATCATGCCTAGATAATCTCATAACTATGCGCTTTTCTATCAATTGCTCGACAACAATTTGTTCACCCACCGTAATACTTGTGCTATCTTGACAGAAGCCTCTAGTGAAACCTATGGCCCTCGGGTCTATCTCTTATCATATTTTCTTTCCATCTACCTTTATTTGCATCTTTACTTTTTGCATCTATCTTATAAAATACCAAAAATATATCTATCTTATCATACTATCTTTATCAGATCTCACTTTTGCAAGTGGCCGTGAAGGGATTGACAACCCCTTTATTGCGTTGGTTGCGAGTTCTCAGTTTGTTTGTGTAGGTGCGTGGGTCTTTTAAGGAGCCTGCTACTGGATTGATACCTTGGTTCTCAAAACTGAGGGAAATACTTACGCTACACTTTGCTGCATCACCCTCTCCTCTTCGAGGAAAACCAACGTAAGCTCAAGACGTAGCAGTATACTACATGCATATATGGCTGGTGGAAAGCTCTATGGTTACTGTTTTGCGTAAAGCCAATTTTTCCCTACTGCAAAGGAATAAATTTTATTTAACTATCATGGTGGTTGTTAAACATTGAGAGTGTAGACACCCTCTCAATCCCAATTAAGCATCATCATTAAAACCCAACAATATTAATTAGAGTAACATGATGAGATTCACATGATAATCCAAGTACTAGATACTCAAGATGTCCATAACCGGGGACACGGCTAACCATGATTAGTTTATACACTCTGCAGAGGTTTGCGCACTTTTCCCCACAAGACCCGATCTCCTCCATTGGAATTCTCACACTACATGGTCTTTGAGAAACGGATGACCGAGATATAGTATTTCAGAAGTGCTAGCACCTTACGATGGGTAGACCATTACACCTACTTTCCCCTACATCTGCTAGTCTACCACTGTAAGAGTTCGCATGACTTGATCAACTATGCTAGAGCCCATAGTAGCTTGTCGCTGCACACGGAAGTTTCTAGCATGAATAATCTCATGATCCCTTTGAGCCTGGGTGGCGGTCCATAAAAAAACAGGCAATTGCTGGAATACCCAGGTGCCTCAATCCACCCAGATGTGTATTAAAGTTGCCACCTTAAATAAACCATTAAATTAACAATCTTACATCTGTCATGGATACACTCACCCAATCCATGTCACCTAGCATAGCATGGCATAATAAGCAAACGTAGAGTAACTCCCAAGGGTTTGACAATAAAACAGGTAATAGGCACTACCTCATCTACTTCCCAAAACCCACATATTAATCAGATCCTAATCATGCAATTGTTTGAGGGTTGATCTAATGCAATAAAACTGGGTAGTAAATAGATATGATTAAAGTGTTACTTGCCTTGCTGATGATCCGTGAAACCTAGAGATTCAAAGTAGCAAGCGGCGCACTCCGGGTACTCTATCGCAAACAAACAAGCATACAATAAGAACTCATATAATGCACAAGTAAAACTTGAATAAGAGAACTAACCAGTAAGTTCAACTTAAGAACTCCGGTTTGCAAAAAGAATCAAACAAAACGAAGCAACGAAAGTCAAACGGCGAAAGAAACAAGCTTCGTTTACTAATCTGGACCTAAGTCAAATTTTACAGAAGCAAAAACTTGTTTGAGTTGGTTAAACGGAAAGAGGGTTTCGAGAGGAAACTCTAGGCGCTTGAATCGCCTGATTCCGATAAACGAGCGAAAAGTTATACTAGAACGAAAATCAGATCAGAAATCGCGATCAGAAATAACCGCGGAAAATCCGAGAAAAAGAAAACATGACGAACGGGTTAACGAACGAACGTTTGTTAACTGAGACTAAACAGAGAACTCGTTCGGTAAAACGAAGAAACGAGCGAACGCTCGCTAAGAAAATAAACTAGAAAAACCAATTTATAAAAAAACGAATCTAGGGTTTCTAAAGAAAAACCAGATCGGGTATTTTTTTTTAAAAAAACGGACCATGGCTGCAGCGGCGGTGGTTACCTCCGGCTCGGCTCTGGCGGGGCTCCGGTGGGACGGTGGGACAGCGCGGGTGGCGGGGCTGCGGCGGTGGCAGCGAAAAACAGCGGCGGCGGCGGTTGCGGCTGCGGGGCGGTGGTTGGCGGGGTGGGGTGGTGGCAGCGGGGTATTTATGAGGGGGGGCTTGGGAGAGGGGCAAGGCGGCGGCGGCTCGGGGTCGAACTCCCCGAGTCCAGCGGCGACACGGGAGGCGGCGGCGCTTGCGAGGCCGGCCTGGCTCGACTGGGCCTTGGCCCAGTCGGGCACTGCGCGTTTTTTTAATAGTTCTGCCGAACAGAAAATCCTAGAGAAAAATAAAAATCTAAAAATTCCAAAACAAACTTTCACCGTCTAAATAAAATATTTAAAACAAGATGAACTTTCGACCCTCATGCAATACATGAGCGTGAGCCATGGATATAGCACTATGGGTGGAATAGAAGGTGGTAGTAGACAAAAGAAGGGAGAAAGTCTCACATTAACTAGGCAAATCAATGGGTTATGGAGATATCCATTGATACGTATCCAACGTATCTATAATTTTTTATTGTTCCATGCTGTTATATTATCAATCTTGGATGTTTTATACATTTACAAGCAAGTATATATCATTTTTTGGGACTAACCTATTAACTTAAAGCCCAGTGCCAGTTGATCTTTTCTGCTTGGTTTTAGTTATGTCGAATATCCATACCAAATGAAGTCCAAATGCTATGAAACTTTTTGGAGTTCTTTTTCTGGCAATAAGAGACCCTAGAAGCTTTGGGAGGGGATGAGAAGATGAAGCAGTGGCCCACGAGGCACCAGGGCATGGCCCGGGGGGAACCCTGGTGGTTCGTGGGGCCCACGTAGCTCCGTTTGACCTAACTTCACCTCTATAAATTCCCTAAAATCATGAATGCAACAGAGAGCCAAACGAAAATCTTTTCCTGCCACCACAAGTTCCAGAACCACGAGATCCCATCTGGAGGGATTTTACGGCACTCTACTGGAGGGGGAATCGATCACGGAGGGGCTCTACGTCAACCTTGATGCCCTTCCGATGATGTGGGAGTAGTTTACCACAGAGCTTCGGGTCCATAGTTAGTAGCTAGATGGTTTCTTCTATCTCTTTGATCTTCAAGACAATGTTCTCCTTGATGTCCTTGGAGAACTATTCGATGTAATGACTTTTTGCGGTGTGTTTGTTGGGACCCGATGAATTGTGAGTTTATGATCACACTACATAAAAAATACACTTCCGTGATGATACGTGTTTGTCATAGTAGGTCACGTTTTTTGTCACGCATGTACATCCGTCAGGATTTTACAACAGAATCAACATAATCATACCTGTGCTGTCTTAGAAGTGTTCCATGACAATACCAGAATTATCAGCGTGGAAGTGTCCGCTTCCATGACGATAAATGGCGCGTCATGGAAGTTCTTTCGTCAAGGGTAACCGACACGTGGCATCCACCGGAACAGGTCACTGTTAAGCTATCAGGTTCCGTTGGATCTGATAACCTATTAACAACCCGGACCAACGGGGATTTTCCACGTGTAAAATCATCATTGGCTACAGGAAACACGTGTCGGCTCCTTAGTCGGCCAGATGTCGTCCGTCCAATGGAGGAGACATGCCTATGATACGTTGTGTTGGGGACGTAGTAATTTCAAAAAATTTCCTACGCACACGCAAGATCATGGTGATGACATAGCAACGAGAGGGGAGTGTTGTCCACGTACCCTCGTAGACCGTAAGCGGAAGCGTTATGACAACGCGGTTGATGTAGTCGTACGTCTTCACGATCCTACCGATCCAAGTACCGAACGTACGGCACCTACGAGTTCAGCACACGTTCAGCTCGATGACGATCCCCGGACTCCGATCCAGCAGGGTGTCTTGGATGAGTTCCGTCAGCACGACGGCGTGGTGATGATGATGATGTTCTACCGGCGCAGGGCTTCGCCTAAACTCCGCGACGATATGACCGAGGTGGAATATGGTGGAGGGGGGCACCGCACACGGCTAAGGAACGATCCGTAGATCAACGTGTGTGTTATGGGGTGCCCCCTGCCCCCATATATAAAGGAGGGAGGGGGAGGTGCGGCCGGCCCCCTTGGGGTGCGCCTGGAGGAGTCCTACTCCCACCGGGAGTAGGACTCCCCCCTCTTGCCTTGGTGGAGAAGGAAAGGGGGGAGGGGAAAGAGGAGGGGGCGCGCGACCTGCCCTGGCCGGCCCTCCTCTTCTCCCTCATGGCCCACTAAGGCCCATTAACCCCCGGGAGGGTTCCAGTAACCCCCTGGTGTTCCGATAAAATCCCGATTTCACCCGGAATCTTTCCGATGTCCAAACATAGGCTTCCAATATATCAATCTTTATTTCTCGACCATTTCGAGACTCCTCGTCATGTCTGTGATCACATTCGGGACTCCGAACAAACTTCGGTGCATCAAAACTTATAAACTCATAATAAAACTGTCATCGTAACGTTAAGCGTGCAGACCCTACGGGTTCGAGAACTATGTAGACATGACTTAGAACTATTCTCGGTCAATAACCAATAGCGGAACCTGGATGCCCATATTGGTTCCTACATATTCTATGAAGATCTTTATCGGTCAAACCGCATAACAACATACGTTGTTCCTTTTGTCATCGGTATGTTACTTGCCCGAGATTTGATCGTCGATATCCAATACCTAGTTCAATCTCGTTACCGGCAAGTCTCTTTACTCGTTACGTAATGCATCATCCCGTAACCAACTCATTTGGTCACATTGCTTGCAAGGCTTATAATGATGTGCATTACCGAGAGGGCCCAGAGATACCTCTCCGACAATCGGAGTGACAAAACCTAATCTCGAAATACGCCAACTCAACATGTACCTTCGGAGACACCTGTAGTACTCCTTTATAATCACCCAGTTACGTTGTGACGTTTGGTAGTACCCAAAGTGTTCCTCCGGTAAACGGGAGTTGCATAATTCTCATAGTTACAGGAACATGTATAAGTCATGAAGAAAGCAATAGCAATATACTAAACGATCAAGTGCTAGGCTAACGGAATGGGTCATGTCAATCACATCATTCTCCTAATGATGTGATCCCATTAATCAAATGACAACACATGTCTATGGTTAGGAAACATAACCATCTTTGATTAATGAGCTAGTCAAGTAGAGGCATACTAGTGACTATATGTTTGTCTATGTATTCACACATGTATCATGTTTCCGGTTAATACAATTCTAGCATGAATAATAAACATTTATCATGATATGAGGAAATAAATAATAACTTTATTATTGCCTCTAGGGCATATTTCCTTCAGTCTCCCACTTGCACTAGAGTCAATAATCTAGATTACATAGTAATGATTCTAACACCCATGGAGTCTTGGTGCTGATCATGTTTTGCTCGTGAGAGTGGCTTAGTCAACGGGTCTGCAACATTCAGATCCGTATGTATCTTGCAAATCTCTATGTCTCCCACTTGGACTTGGTCCCGAATGGAATTGAAGCGTCTCTTGATGTGCTTGGTCCTCTTGTGAAATCTGGATTCCTTTGCCAAGGCAATTGCACCAGTATTGTCACAGAAGATTTTCATTGGTCCCGATGCACTAGGTATGACACCTAGATCGGAAATGAACTCCTTCATCCAGACTCCTTCATTTGCTGCTTCCGAAGCAGCTATGTACTCCGCTTCACATGTAGATCCCGCCACGACGCTTTGTTTAGAACTGCACCAACTTACAGCTCCACCGTTTAATAAAAACACGTATCCGGTTTGCGATTTAGAATCGTCTGGATCAGTGTCAAAGCTTGCATCGACGTAACCATTTACGACTAGCTCTTTGTCACCTCCATATACGAGAAACATATCCTTAGTCCTTTTCAGGTATTTCAGGATGTTCTTGACCGCTGTCCAGTGATCCACTCCTGGATTACTTTGGTACCTTCCTGCCAAGCTTATTGCTAAGCATACGTCAGGTCTGGTACACAGCATTGCATACATGATAGAACCTATGGCTGAAGCATAGGGAACATCTTTCATTTTCTCTCTATCTTCTGCTGTGGTCGGGCATTGAGTTTGACTCAACTTCACACCTTGTAGTACGGGCAAGAACCCTTTCTTTGCCTGATCCATTTTGAACCTTTTCAAAATTTTATCAAGGTATGTGCTTTGTGAAAGTCCTATTAAGCGTCTTGATCTATCTCTATAGATCTTGATGCCCAATATGTAAGCAGCTTCACCGAGGTCTTTCATTGAAAAACTTTTATTCAAGTATCCCTTTATACTATCCAGAAATTCTATATCATTTCCAATTAATAATATGTCATCTACATATAATATCAGAAATGCTACAGAGCTCCCACTCACTTTCTTGTAAATACAGGCTTCTCCAAAAGTCTGTATAAAACCATATGCTTTGATCACACTATCAAAGCGTTTATTCCAACTCCGAGATGCTTGCACCAGTCCATAAATGGAACGCTGGAGCTTGCACACTTTGTTAGCACCTTTTGGATCAACAAAACCTTCTGGCTGCATCATATACAACTCTTCTTCCAGAAATCCATTCAAGAATGCAGTTTTGACATCCATTTGCCAAATTTCATAATCATGAAATGCAGCAATAGCTAACATGATTCGGACAGACTTAAGCATCGCTACGGGTGAGAAAGTCTCATCGTAGTCAACTCCTTGAACTTGTCGAAAACCTTTCGCAACAAGTCGAGCTTTATAGACAGTTACATTACCATCAGCGTCAGTCTTCTTCTTAAAGATCCATTTGTTCTCAATGGCCTGCCGATCATCGGGCAAGTCAACCAAAGTCCATACTTTGTTCTCATACATGGATCCCATCTCAGATTTCATGGCCTCTAGCCATTTTGCGGAATCTGGGCTCATCATCGCTTCCTCATAGTTCGTAGGTTCGTCATGGTCAAGTAACATGACTTCCAGAATAGGATTACCGTACCACTCTGGTGCGGATCTTATTCTGGTAGACCTTCGAAGTTCAGTAGAAATTTGATCTGAAGTTTCATGATCAATATCATTAGCTTCCTCACTAATTGGTGTAGGTGTCACAGGAACCGATTCATGTGATGAACTACTTTCCAATAAGGGAGCAGGTACAGTTACCTCATCAAGTTCTACTTTCCTCCCACTCACTTCTTTCGAGAGAAACTCCTTCTCTAGAAAGGATCCATTCTTAGCAACGAATGTCTTGCCTTCGGATCTGTGATAGAAGGTATACCCAACTGTTTCTTTTGGGTATCCTATGAAGACACATTTCTCCGATTTAGGTTCGAGCTTATCTGGTTGAAGTTTTTTCACATAAGCGTCGCAGCCCCAAACTTTAAGAAACGACAACTTTGGTTTCTTGCCAAACCACAGTTCATAAGGCGTCGTCTCAACGGATTTTGATGGTGCCCTATTTAACGTGAATGCGGCCGTCTCTAAAGCATAACCCCAAAACGATAGCGGTAAATCAGTAAGAGACATCATAGATCGCACCATATCTAGTAAAGTACGATTACGACGTTCGGACACACCATTTCGTTGTGGTGTTCCGGGTGGCGTGAGTTGCGAAACTATTCCGCATTGTTTTAAATGTAGACCAAACTCGTAACTCAAATATTCTCCTCCACGATCAGATCGTAGAAATTTTATTTTCTTGTTACGATGATTTTCCACTTCACTCTGAAATTCTTTGAACTTTTCAAATGTTTCAGACTTGTGTTTCATCAAGTAGATATACCCATATCTGCTCAAATCATCTGTGAAGGTGAGAAAATAACGATACCCGCCGCGAGCCTCAACATTCATTGGACCACAAACATCAGTATGTATGATTTCCAACAAATCTGTTGCTCTCTCCATAGTACCGGAGAACGGTGTTTTAGTCATCTTGCCCATGAGGCACGGTTCGCAAGTACCAAGTGATTCATAATCAAGTGATTCCAAAATTCCATCAGTATGGAGTTTCTTCATGCGCTTTACACCGATATGACCTAAACGGCAGTGCCACAAATAGGTTGCACTGTCATTATTAACTCTGCATCTTTTGGTTTCAACACTATGAATATGTGTATCACTACTATCGAGATTCAATAAAAATAGACCACTCTTCAAGGGTGCATGACCATAAAAGATATTACTCATATAAATAGAACAACCATTATTCTCTGATTTAAATGAATAACCGTCTCGCATCAAACAAGATCCAGATATAATGTTCATGCTCAACGCTGGCACCAAATAACAATTATTCAGGTCTAAAACTAATCCCGAAGGTAGATGTAGAGGTAGTGTGCCGACCGCGATCACATTGACTTTGGAACCGTTTCCCACGCGCATCGTCACCTCATCCTTGGCCAGTGCTCGCTTATTCCGTAGTCCCTGTTTCGAGTTGCAAATGTTAGCAACAGAACCAGTATCAAATACCCAGGTGCTACTGCGAGCTCTAGTAAGGTACACATCAATAACATGTATATCACATATACCTTTGTTCACCTTGCCATCCTTCTTATCCGCCAAATACTTGGGGCAGTTCCGCTTCCAGTGTCCAGTCTGCTTGCAGTAGAAGCACTCAGTTTCAGGCTTAGGTCCGGACTTGGGTTTCTTCTCTTGAGCAGCAACTTGCTTACTGTTCTTCTTGAAGTTCCCCTTCTTCTTCCCTTTGCCCTTTTTCTTGAAACTGGTGGTCTTATTAACCATCAACACTTGATGCTCCTTCTTGATTTCTACCTCCGCGGCTTTTAGCATTGCGAAGAGCTCGGGAATAGTCTTGTTCATCCCTTGCATATTATAGTTCATCACGAAGCTCTTGTAGCTTGGTGGCAGTGATTGAAGAATTCTGTCAATGACACTATCATCAGGAAGATTAACTCCCAGTTGAATCAAGTGATTATTATACCCAGACATTTTGAGTATATGTTCACTGACAGAACTATTCTCCTCCATCTTGCAGCTATAGAACTTATTGGAGACTTCATATCTCTCAATCCGGGCATTTGCTTGAAATATTAACTTCAACTCCTGGAACATCTCATATGCTCCATGACGTTCAAAACGTCGTTGAAGACCCGGTTCTAAGCCGTAAAGCATGGCACACTGAACTATCGAGTAGTCATCAGCTTTGCTCTGCCAGACGTTCTTAACGTCGTCAGTTGCATCAGCAGCAGGCCTGGCACCCAGCGGTGCTTCCAGGACGTAACTTTTCTGTGCAGCAATGAGGATAATCCTCAGGTTACGGACCCAGTCCGTGTAATTGCTACCATCATCTTTCAACTTTGCTTTCTCAAGGAACGCATTAAAATTCAACGGAACAACAGCACGAGCCATCTATCTACAACAAACATAGATAAGCAAAAAACTATCAGGTACTAAGTTCATGATAAATTTAAGTTCAATTAATCATATTACTTAAGAACTCCCACTTAGACAGACATCTCTCTAGTCATCTAAGTGATCACGTGATCCAAATCAACTAAACCATAACCGATCATCACGTGAGATGGAGTAGTTTTCAATGGTGAACATCACTATGTTGATCATATCTACTATATGATTCACGCTCGACCTTTCGGTCTCCGTGTTCCGAGGCCATATCTGCATATGCTAGGCTCGTCAAGTTTAACCTGAGTATTCTGCGTGTGCAAAAACTGGCTTGCACCCGTTGTAGATGGACGTAGAGCTCATCACACCCGATCATCACGTGGTGTCTGGGCACGACGAACTTTGGCAACGGTGCATACTCAGGGAGAACACTTCTTGATAATTTTAGTGAGAGATCATCTTAAAATGCTACCGTCAATCAAAGCAAGATAAGATGCATAAAGGATTAACATCACATGCAATCAATATAAGTGATATGATATGGCCATCATCATCTTGTGCTTGTGATCTCCATCTCCGAAGCACCGTCGTGATCACCATCGTCACCGGCGCGACACCTTGATCTTCATCGTAGCATCTTTGTCGTTTACGCCATCTATTGCTTCTACGACTATCGCTACCGCTTAGTGATAAAGTAAAGCAATTACAGGGCGTTTGCATTTCATACAATAAAGCGACAACCATATGGCTCCTGCCAGTTGCCGATAACTTCGGTTACAAAACATGATCATCTCATACAATAAAATATAGCATCACGTCTTGACCATATCACATCACAACATGCCCTGCAAAAACAAGTTAGACGTCCTCTACTTTGTTGTTGCAAATTTTACGTGGCTGCTACGGGCTTAGCAAGAACCGTTCTTACCTACGCATCAAAACCACAACGATAGTTCGTCAAGTTAGTGCTGTTTTAACCTTCGCAAGGACCGGGCGTAGCCACACTCGATTCAGCTAAAGTGAGAGAGACAGACACCCGCCAGCCACCTTTAAGCACAAGTGCTCGCAACGGTGAAACCAGTCTCGCGTAAGCGTACGCGTAATGTCGGTCCGGGCCGCTTCATCTCACAATACCGCCGAACCAAAGTATGACATGCTGGTAAGCAGTATGACTTGTATCGCCCACAACTCACTTGTGTTCTACTCGTGCATATAACATCAACGCATAAAACCAGGCTCGGATGCCACTGTTGGGGAACGTAGTAATTTCAAAAAAATTCCTACGCACACGCAAGATCATGGTGATGACATAGCAACGAGAGGGGAGAGTGTTGTCCACGTACCCTCGTAGACCGTAAGCGGAAGCGTTATGACAACGCGGTTGATGTAGTCGTACGTCTTCACGATCCGACCGATCCAAGTACCGAACGTACGGCACCTCCGAGTTCAGCACACGTTCAGCTCGATGACGATCCCCGGACTCCGATCCAGCAGGGTGTCGGGGATGAGTTCCGTCAGCACGACGGCGTGGTGACGATGATGATGTTCTACCGGCGCAGGGCTTCGCCTAAACTCCGCGACGATATGACCGAGGTGGAATATGGTGGAGGGGGGCACCGCACACGGCTAAGGAACGATCCGTAGATCAACTTGTGTGTTATGGGGTGCCCCCCTGCCCCCGTATATAAAGGAGGGAGGGGGAGGTGCGGCCGGCCCCCTTGGGGTGCGCCTGGAGGAGTCCTACTCCCACCGGGAGTAGGACTCCCCCCTCTTGCCTTGGTGGAGAAGGAAAGGGGGGAGGGGAAAGAGGAAAGGGGGGCGCCGCCCCCCCTTCCTTGTCCTATTCGGACTAGGGGGGAGGGGGCGCGCGGCCTGCCCTGGCCGGCCCTCCTCTTCTCCCTCATGGCCCACTAAGGCCCATTAACCCCCGGAGGGTTCCGGTAACCCCCCGGTGTTCCGGTAAAATCCCGATTTCACCCGGAACCTTTCCGATGTCCAAACATAGGCTTCCAATATATCAATCTTTATGTCTCGACCATTTCGAGACTCCTCGTCATGTCCGTGATCACATCCGGGACTCCGAACAAACTTCGGTACATCAAAACTTATAAACTCATAATAAAACTGTCATCGTAACGTTAAGCGTGCGGACCCTACGGGTTCGAGAACTATGTAGACATGACTTAGAACTATTCTCGGTCAATAACCAATAGCGGAACCTGGATGCCCATATTGGTTCCTACATATTCTACGAAGATCTTTATCGGTCAAACCGCATAACAACATACGTTGTTCCTTTTGTCATCGGTATGTTACTTGCCCGAGATTTGATCGTCGGTATCCAATACCTAGTTCAATCTCGTTACCGGCAAGTCTCTTTACTCGTTACGTAATGCATCATCCCGTAACCAACTCATTTGGTCACATTGCTTGCAAGGCTTATAATGATGTGCATTACCGAGAGGGCCCAGAGATACCTCTCCGACAATCGGAGTGACAAAACCTAATCTCGAAATACGCCAACTCAACATGTACCTTCGGAGACACCTGTAGTACTCCTTTATAATCACCCAGTTACGTTGTGACGTTTGGTAGTACCCAAAGTGTTCCTCCGGTAAACGGGAGTTGCATAATTCTCATAGTTACAGGAACATGTATAAGTCATGAAGAAAGCAATAGCAATATACTAAACGATCAAGTGCTAGGCTAACGGAATGGGTCATGTCAATCACATCATTCTCCTAATGATGTGATCCCATTAATCAAATGACAACACATGTCTATGGTTAGGAAACATAACCATCTTTGATTAATGAGCTAGTCAAGTAGAGGCATACTAGTGACTATATGTTTGTCTATGTATTCACACATGTATCATGTTTCCGGTTAATACAATTCTAGCATGAATAATAAACATTTATCATGATATGAGGAAATAAATAATAACTTTAGTATTGCCTCTAGGGCATATTTGCTTCACGTTGACACATGGCAGGGCCCAACAGAGGCCCATATAGGTTAAAAAGGCTGGCCTAGTCAAAGACCTGTAGTATTTACTCGGCTACTAGTGGGCCAGCCCAATAACGGCCTGTTTAAACATGGCCCATTTACAACCCAATGCCAGATCTGGCCCGTTAATTGTTCGCCGAATATTTGGGCCCCACTTACAACCCAATGACATTTATGCCTGTTATCGGCCCGATGTAGACATGGGCCCATTTTAGCCCGGTGTGTCTTTGGGCCTACGAATGGCCCATGCTACCAATGGGCCATGTATGGTCCGACGCGACATCCCGCCCTCTAACAGCCCGTGATAAATGTGGCAACAGTTCAGCCCAACGTGACTTTGGGCCTGTTAAAGGCATATCATCTAATTCGGCCTGTCGATGCCCCTACTAAGCTTTCAGCCTCTTAAAGGCCCATGATATCAGTGGGCCAACTAAGGCCCAAGATATGTTTCGGCCTGGTAATGGCCCGTCATATAACTAGGCTAAAAAAGTCCTGGTCTACATTTCAGCCTACTGAAGGCCCGTCGACGACTAGTGAAAATTGAGTCCCAACATGCATATCGGCGTGCTAAAGGCCCATGGTTTCTTCTGGGCCGTAACAGGCCAGCAGAATATTCAGCCTGTTAATGGCCCAAAGCTACATGGGCCCAACTAAGCATTGGGTCCACTAAAGGCCCAACTAAACTTTGGGCCGAACATAGGCCCATGTAAGTTGTGGGCCTGACGCAATGAGTGAAGGCCCCAATGGCCTTTCATGCCCAAGAAAAGGTGCAGGCCAGCCAACTGTGGCTCGCTAAAAAGCAGGCCCGTTAGAGGCGAATGTTTCAGCCCGGTCGACTACATCAGATTTTCTCCATTTTTCCAGATAGCGAATGATGGCAGTAACTAGTAGGAATTAAGAACAAACCTACTCTATACAATAAAGAAATTATGGCATAGTAACTTAGAATAAACCTACACTATACAGTAAAGGATTTATGGTATGTTACATCCACTGGGCATCGAAGTTCGCCACCAGTGACCATAAAGCGCAACGAAGAAGCAGATTACAAAAACTGGGCGCCATTGCAGTGTAACAAAATAATATTGAAACAAGACCACTTCCAAGACAGTTCAAGAAAGGTTAGCCTTGCACGAGAACTGCTGCACAAGCTGCTGAGCAAGGCTATGAGACTGGCCTAGCATGTCGGTCATAGCTTACAGGTGTAGCTGTTTAGCAATGATGTTCTCATTGGTGTTCTCCACAATCTTTCTTAGAGATAGGATTCAAGTCGAAGTTGAGTTTCAGAATACCTTTCTGCTAAAACTTGGGGCTGAAGAAGTCAAACTGATTCAGACAGCGAATTCTGTGAGCTTGTCTAACTACTAGTCTCAAGTAACTTGAACACTGCATCAAGACAAGACTTTGGGGTTGTCTCGCTATCTTCAAGATGTTTTGCCTTCTTTGCTGCAATATATGTTGGGTTTTTCTCACAGCTTTCAACAGACTTGTGCATGCCATCAGGCATATCACCCTAAAACAAGCAAAGAGATGACAGGTTTTGCATGTGTATAAAGAAAGATGATAATTGTGCTGTCAATTCTATCCAGTTTCAAATTAGAAAGTAAAGAGTAAGTCTAAAATATCAGTAGCATAATTTGTCATTATTCATAACGCGGGGTGCTTCACCACACTACTGGATTACCATGTCAACATAACAAGCATAGATGAAGGGCAAAGAAAATCATTGTATCTATTTTCGTTAATGTGGATGGCATGTTGTTCATATACTCAGCCACATTAGTAAGACTAGTACAAATGCCCATGCGTTGCACTGGGCACCATTTTTGTATCTAATTTTAATATACTTCGATAATAAGGTTAAACTGATTAGTTCTTTATGTAGCATGAAGTTCGGACGTGAAGAAGCCGCCTTAGCGTTCTTCATCTATTTTTATGGAAGAGTAATTTTTTCTTGGAATAGATTGTCTGTCATTTTCTTTTTGCTTTTCTGAAAAATGCGGAAATTTCCTTATTTAAAAGTTAGCATTCTCACAAAAACTGGAACACTTTTTTAAGAATAGTTACTATTTTATGAAAATCAGTGCATTTCTTTGAAGAAGAACATTTTTTAAGAGCTTTCTTTGAAAAGTTTTTTTTGTTGTACATTTCTAAATGGAATTTTTTTAGTAATTCTTTTTTGGAATTTATAACCTTTTTAAAAAGTGCGGACATATTTTTTGAAACCAAGAAAATGTGAACACATGTAAAACTCTAACATTTAAAAAGAAATGTCGTGTTGATTTTTTATAGATGGTTAGTTTTTTTTGAGGGGTTACAGATGGTTAGTTATTTTGTTGGGAAGAGTTTATTTTTTTTAATTATTTGGACTTGGCCCAAACAAATAACTTGACCTAGACGGAAGGGACGCACAAACTCATCTTCCTTATCATACTTCTCAAAAGAAAATCTTCTTGCTCCTCAAAAAATTGTCCTTATCGTTCCCCATTCTCAAGTCCGTTCTTGATGTGCTTTGCGAACCGCCTCCTGCGTCGCGTCTCTTCCTTATTCACGGAGGATATGGGCGGGAAGAATAGCGCTTCCGTCGGCCGTACCGGCGAGTCCTCCGCCCCGCTGCCGTATCAATGGACCTTGCGCGGCTCCCTGTTCCTTCTTGTTCCCTCCCACCCACCATGGTGCCCTGGGGGTATCAGGCGAGTAGCAGCCGTTTCCGCCACGTTGTTCCTGTCCACCACGACCCTACAAGCTGCAGTTGGAATTGATTCACCTGTAATGGGTGATCATTTGAGTGACAGTTATTTCCGAGCGGAGGGAATATATTCATTCAAAATAAGAAGTCTAGAAAATACCTAGCCTAAGTACAGTCACATGAATGATTTCAAATCCATTTCAGGGTAACATCTCATGAGAACAGAGGTCGATCAATTTTTTATTCATTTACCCAACATGTTTGAATCGGAATTTCAGTTTGACTATTTATTGTACATCCAGAAAGTAAATTCAAAGATTCACCGAACTATATAGCAATAACTGAACAATCATTCAGGTCGCCTCGATAGAAAATAAAATATTAACACTGGTATGAGCAGTTTGGTATGCATTAAGAACTACCCCCAAATACCCAACATTTCATGTATATAGCCTCCAAGTAGTCAGCACTTCGCTGCGGACATACTTTTTTGAAATGTTGGGAGGAGCGCTACCGTTTCTATTAGAGGAGAAGAAAAACACAAGTTTAGGCTGAAACCTGGTTACAATTCGATGTGATGGCCTTAGCCTCCATCATACAGTATCACTCTGGCAAATGCCAACTATCTCGTTAGGATGGACTCCTAAATTCCAAAGAAAGTGTCCTCGACACCAGCATAAGGATTGTCAAAAACTCCCTCATTCCTATCTTTCCAATCTGCCAAAAGTGTAAGCAACAGTCCCATCAAACTTTTGCTGGTTTGTCATAAGGATTTGGCAGGCTTGCTCCAGCCACCAAGAGTACACCGTGCCCTCCCGGAGGCCATATTCACGTCATAATGTTTCGAATCGAAACAAGACCTAGCCACGATCCACCTCCAAACTTGGCGAGCAAAACAGCAGTTCAGAAGAAGATGCTCCACTGACTCCTCCCGTGAACTGCACATCAAACAAATCTCGCTTCCTTGCCATCCTCTCTGGATCAGTTTGTCCGCGGTCAAAATCCTCCCAAGCAACAGGTGTCAACAGAATTTTTTTACTTTGTTTTCAGCCAAAGCCTTCCAGAAAGTTCAAGAGCAAGTGCTCGAGTAAGAGCCCCAGAACATTGCCTTGTAGGTTGAGCGCGTCATACATTCCATCTGTTGTCCAACACCAGGAGACGACATCTTGGCCTGTGGTATTTGCACCTCTCTGATCAACAACCATAATTTGATGGATTCATGAACTAACTCAGTGGTGTTGACCTGACGGAGTGCAGAAATCCATTTGTTCCCCTGAAGGGCTGTGCAAACAGAGATCTTCTTCGTTATGAACTTGCGGAACATGCTAGAAGCGACCTCCCTGCGGACATAGCAAAAAGGAATCTAGCGAGTTCAGCATTTATAGCTCTAACACGTACTAATGAGGAACAATAAAATCACTCGGCAAAGAGAAATTAGTAACCTGAATGTTTTATCTGTAAGAACATAATACCATGGTGCCTCTATGCAGTTTTGAC
This sequence comes from Triticum aestivum, assembly GCF_018294505.1. Classification (NCBI taxonomy): domain Eukaryota; kingdom Viridiplantae; phylum Streptophyta; class Magnoliopsida; order Poales; family Poaceae; genus Triticum; species Triticum aestivum. Next base: position 480,541,328 of record NC_057801.1, on the reverse strand, counting down.
ATGATCATGTTTATGCCCCTAAACATTAGCCAAGTTCATGCACTTCTTGTAACGTATGAATAGTGGATATTCATTTATACATTCCTTAAGTTACAAAGACTACAGAATAACATTTTTTTCTATAGAACTATCCATGCAGGTTAAACGCATAAATATGGGGGAGGATCTCTCTTCCTATAGAAGCATATCGGATGACATGCTAAAGAACGATTTGTGCTGGAGGCCCGATCCCCCGTCTTCAAGGCAGATCTCAAGAACAACACGGTCGGCGAGCAACATGTGACAATGTGGACATGGAGGTGCTCTGTATTAATGGTCAAACAATTTTCTTGATGCACTTCATTGTAAATTAGGTGTTATACTTATCAAATAAAAATAAAATTCCAAATATAAATTGGGAACTACTGGGTGGTAAGGGAAGACTGCAGTTCATCCCCTCAATGATTTTCCAACAAGCTGTGTATCGTCAGTTCTTGCACGGAGAGGATTCAATCATGTACGTATACAAACTTATCTGAAAGTTTCCATGTACGTTCTAGTGTGTCATCTTTTCTAGATCAATGGTCCAGCTAGGAAGCAAATCAGGGGAGCAGCTGCACTAAACTGACACTAAATAACAAATTAACACCTGATCACTACACTCTGAACATAAGATTTCTGAAAAGTGCAGGTCAATGGCAGCATACATGGCTGGAGATCCAGAGAGGCAGGGCTCGGCGAGCAGGGGCGGGGCATAGAGCACGGCGGCTGCGCCTAGAGCCTCCGCGTCTGTGTCGACGTAAGCCTCAACCGGATCCGACGCGCTGATTCTGACGCTGCCGTGCACCCTCCTCCTCCTCCCGGTCGTTGGCTCTTCTAACAGTATAAGAAGCAGGCATGGGCACTCAGAATATGAGTTAAGAAAACAGACAGGATGCACAAGCTGGGACGCAACTTGTTGGGTAAACTTCAAATGTTCAGGTTTAGGGTTTTAGGTGTCAATAGGTTCAGTTTCGTCAGTAGTTTCAGTTTCGTCAGATAAAGCCCGAGCTGCGTCTCGGTTCTGTTAGAGTTTTTAGCGGCGCCCTGACCCGATCGTGGGATGGCACGAAAGCACGGTCAAGGCGCCATGGCGGGCGAAACGCGAGGGGCGCTGGGATGGCGGCGTCCACTACTCGCACTAACTCCGCTTTTCCCTTTGTATTTCGGTTGAAGTCTCTGAATAAAAGCAAGAACACAGAAAAGCTGCAGTAGTTCGCAGCGCAAAAGTGCCTCTCTCCCTCTCTCACTTCCAATCTTGAGAATCTCCAGTGATCGCTGGAGCCAGAGCCGTCGGGGTTGCCTGACAACTGGTATCACAGCCCCGTTGCTCGATCACCTGTGAAGATGGCAGGACCTGACAGCCCGGGCAAGACCGTGGTGGATTCAGGGAATAGTGGCGGCGGCGGCGCCATGGTTGTACACCAGCGCGTCGTCCGCGACACCGGCGGGGCCTGGCCCATGCTGACGCGCACGAACTATGTGGACTGGGCCCTCCTGATGCAAGTGATGCTGGAGGCGCGCCAGCTCTGGGTCGCCATCAATGACGGGACGCCGGAGCGAGAAACAGATCGCACGGCAATGGAGTGCCTGCTGCGATCAGTGCCGCCGGAGATGACGTCCACGCTCGCCGTCAAGCCCACTGTGAAGGACGCCTGGGGCACGATCAAGACCATGCGACTGGGCGTGGCACGCGTTCGTGAGGCCAAGGCGACGTCACTGCGCCGGTAGTACGAGGCGATCAGGTTCAACGACGGCGAGAGCATCGACGACTTCGGTATGCGCTTATCCTCTCTGGTAACACAGCTTGAGCTGCTTGGTGACAAGATTGGCAAGCCCGCTGTCGTCCGCAAGTTCCTCTCGGTCGTTCCCAAGGCCTACTCGCAGATGGCGTGTGCGATCGAGACGCTGGTCGACCTCAACACGCTGGCGCTCGAGGAGCTCATCGGGCGGCTGAAGGCCGCCGAGGAGAGGTACGAGCTGGACGGCACTCCCTCCGGGGGTGATGGCGGCGGTGGCAAGCTGCTCCTCACGGAGGAGGAGTGGTTTGCACGTTTGAAACTGCGTGAAGGGGACGGATCGTCCAGCAGTAACGACCGTGGTCGTGGGCACGGCAGAGGGCGCGGTCGCGGACGCGCCGGCCGTCGCCAGAGCGGCGGTCGGGGCACCAGCAGCGGGGACAAGTCCAAGGACATCTGCAACTACTGCAAGCAGGTGGGGCACTGGCGCGCGAGTGCAAGGCCCGGTTCAAGGAGCAGGCGAACCTCGTCCAGGCCGGCGGCGAGGACGAGGAACAGAGCCTACTGATGGCCCAATCCTGCGGGCTCTTCGACCACGACTCCGTCAGCAAGAATGCCACGCTGATCCACCTCGTCGAGGACGCTGTCCAGGTACACCTCGGGCATGAGGGGAGCAGCGGCGCTGGAAGCGGCGTGTGGTACTTGGACATAGGCGCTTCCAACCACATGACCGGCGATCGCGCCGTCTTCGCCGAGCTCGACACGGCGGTCACAGGCACCGTCAAGTTTGGCGACGGCTCGGTCGTCAACATCTGCGGACGGGGAACCATCCTGCTGGCGTGCAAGACCGGCGAGCATCGGGCGATCACTGGGGTGTACTACATCCCGCGCCTGCGCTCCCACATAATCAGCCTGGGCCAGCTCGACGAGAGCGGCTGCCAGTGCTGATCCAGGATAGCGTTCTGCGCGTGCGCGACCGGGAGCGGCGCCTCCTCGCCAAGGTACAGAGAGCCCCGAATCGTCTGTACTCAGTTGCGTTACGGATCGCGCAGCCTGTGTGTCTTGCAGCGCACAACGGCGGGGACACAGCATGGACCTGGCACGTGCGCTACGGGCATCTCAACTTCGACGCCCTGCGCAAGCTAGCGCACCTGGACATGGTGCAAGGCTTGCCCATGCTTGAGCACGTCGATCAGCTGTACGACGCGTGCCTGTCGGGCAAGCAGCGGCACTCCGCGTTCGCACAGCAGGCCAAGCACCGTGCACAGGAGCGGCTGGAGCTCGTGCACGGAGACCTCTGCAGGCCGATCACGCCGACGACACCGAGCGGGAAGAAATACTTCCTCCTGCTGGTGGACGACACCACCAGGTTCATGTGGCTCGTTCTGCTCGCAACAAAGGACGAGGCCGCAGGAGCGATCAAGCGCGTGCAAGCTCTCGCGGAGTCCGAGTCAGACCGCAAGTTGCGGACGGACCGCGGCGGGGAGTTCACGTCCGGCTCCTTCACGGCGTACTGCGCCAAGCTGGGCGTCAGCCGCCACCTCACCGCCCCGTACTCACCACAGCAGAATGGTGTGGTGGAGCGTCGAAACGGCACGGTGGTGGGCATGGCCCGGAGTCTCCTGAAGGCCAAGTGCGTCCCCGGTGAGTTCTGGGGCGAAGCGGTCACGACGGCGGTGTTCCTTCTGAACCGCGTGCCCACCAAGAGCCTGGATGGCGTGACGCCATTCGAGGCATGGCATGGACGCAAGCCGAACGTGCATTACCTACGCACTTTCGGGTGTGTAGTGCATGTGAAGGACACGTGCCCCGGACTGAAGAAACTCGACGATCGTAGCCGGTCGATGATCTTCGTCGACTACGAGCACGGCATGAAGGGCTACAGGGCCTATGATCCGACAACTGGGCGCGTGCACATCATGCGCGACACAGTGTTTGATGAAGGAGCGCGCTGGGACAGGGCAAAAGAGGAAGGCGCCGTCAAAACATTCAGCGGCACTGACATGTTCGTGGTCGAGAACCTGGTGAGCAAACATCCAGGGGCGACAGATGGGGGAAGTGCGGCCACCACGCCTTCGACCACACCACCAGCGTCTCCAGCGCCATCAACTGCAGGATCGTCAAGCCCAACACCGACAACTCCAGTATCTGTTAGTCCAGGATGGGTGGAGCTGGTGTCGCCACCGACGTCGTTCAGCAACAACGTGCTCGATGTGGCTGACGACATAGAGCACGAGCATCGATTCCGCACCCTGCAGAACGTCCTGGATTTCGGCCCGGCTGGCGATCCAGACGAAGAGCTTCACCTGCTGGCTGCCGAAGAACCGAGCTCATTCACTGAAGCAGAGCAAGAAGCAGGTTGGAGGGGCGCCATGATCGAAGAGATGAGCTCGATCGAGGACAATCAAACCTGGCATCTCACATCTCTCCCTCCAGGGCACCACGCCATTGGCTTGAAGTGGATCTACAAGGTCAAGAAGGACGCGCGCGGGGAAATACTCAAGCACAAAGCCCGGCTCGTGGCGAAGGGCTATGTACAGCAGCACGGCATCGACTACGATGAGGTGTTCGCCCCAGTAGCGCGCCTCGAGTCTGTACGGGTGCTGCTGGCACTTGCGGCGAACGCGGGCTGGGCCGTCCATCACATGGATGTCAAATCGGTGTTCCTGAATGGCGAGCTCCAGGAAGAAGTCTATGTCCAGCAGCCACCGGGGTTCGTCGTCGCCGGCAAGGAGCACCTTGTCCTGCGCCTGAACAAGGCGTTGTATGGTCTGAAGCAGGCTCCCAGAGCGTGGAACACCAAGTTGGACACGTGTCTGGGCAAGCTGGGGTTCACGCGCTGCCCGTCAGAGCATGCAGTGTACGCACGGGGCACGGTGACCACTCGCCTCATCGTGGGCGTATATGTGGACGACCTGGTGATCACCGGATCTAACACAGAAGAGATCACCAAGTTCAAAGGAGAGATGCAGAAGCTGTTCAAGATGTCTGACCTGGGATTGCTAAGTTTCTATCTTGGAATTGAGGTGAAGCAGACAGAGGATGGCATTGTCATCTCGCAGAGCGTGTATGCACGGAAACTCCTGGAGAAGAGTGGCATGGCTGGCTGCAAGCCCTGTCACGTACCCATGGAGCCTCGCTTCAAGCTATCGAAGGAAAGCACGGCGCCACCAGTGGATGCGATGGAGTACCGCAGCGTCTCGGCAGCCTACGTTATCTGGTGCACACGCGCCCTAACCTGACCTTCTCGGTTGGGTACGTCTTGCGCTTCATGGAGGCGTCAACTGAAGAACACCGCACCGCCGTCAAGCACATCTTGAGGTACATTGTCGGCACCCTGCATCTGGGTTGCAAGTACAACAGAGGAGCTGGTGAGCCTGAACTCACCGGATACAGCAACAGTGACCTTGGCGGCGATGTGGACATCCGCAAGAGCACCTCCGGGACCCTGTTCTTGCTCGGAGGAGGAGCGATAACCTGGCAGTCGCAGAAACAGAAGATTGTGGCACTCTCTAGCTGCGAATCAAAGTATGTTGCAGCAACCACAGCTGCCTGTCAGGGAATATGGCTCGCGCGCCTGCTCGGGGAGTTCAGAGAAATGGAGGAGAAGACAGTGAGACTCAAGGTCGACAACAAATCTGCAATCTCTCTGGCGAGGAACCCCGTGATGCACGACAGATCGAAGCACATCGAGCTCAGGTATCATTTCATCAGAGATTGCGTGGAGACGAAGAAGATCGAACTTGAATATGTGGCAACAGAATTTCAACTTGCAGACATGCTCACCAAGCCCCTTGGTCGCGTTCGACTGCAGCAGCTCCGTGTTGGAAATATGCCCTAGAGGCAATAATAAAAGTATTATTATATTTCAATGTTCATGATAAATGTCTTTTATTCATGCTATAACTGTATTGTCCGGAAATCATAATACACGTGTGAATACTTAGACCACAATATGTCCCTGGTGAGCCTCTAGTTGACCAGCTCGTTGTGATCAACAGATAGTCATGGTTTCCTGACTATGGACATTGGATGTCGTTGATAACGGGATCACATCATTAGGAGAATGATGTGATGGACAAGACCCAATCCTAAGCATAGCATAAAAGATCGTGTAGTTCGTTTTGCTAGAGCTTTGCCAATGTCAAGTATCTCTTCCTTAGACCATGAGATCGTGTAACTCCCGGATACCGTAAGAGTGCCTTGGGTGTATCAAACGTCACAACGTAACTGGGTGACTATAAAGGTGCATTACAGGTATCTCCGAAAGTAGCTGTTGGGTTGACACGGATCGAGACTGGGATTTGTCACTCCGTATGACGGAGAGGTATCACTGGGCCCACTCGGTAATGCATCATCATTATGAGCTCAATGTGACCAAGGTGTTGGACACGGGATCATGCATTGCGGTACGAGTAAAGTGACTTGCCGGTAACGAGACTGAACAAGGTATTGGGATACCGACGATCGAGTCTCGGGCAAGTAACGTACCGATTGACAAAGGGAATTGTATGCAGGGTTTGATCGAATCCTCGACATAGTGGTTCATCCGATGACAACATCGAGGAGCATGTGGGAGCCATCATGGGTATCCAGATCCCGCTGTTGGTTATTGGCCTGAGAGCGTCTCGGTCATGTCTGCATGTCTCCCGAACCCGTAGGGTCTACACACTTAAGGTTCGGTGACGCTAGGGTTATTAGGAAGACTAGTATGTGACTACCGAATGTTGTTCGGAGTCCCGGATGGGATCCTGGACGTCACGAGGAGATCCGGAAGGGTCCGGAGGTAAAGATTTATATATGGGAAGTTGTCAAACGGACACCGGGAAGATTCGGGGTCATACCGGTATTGTACCGGGGCCACCGGAAGGGTTCCGGGGGTCCACCGGGAGGGGCCACCCCTCCCGGGGGGCCACATGGGCTGCGTGGGGCAGGGAGCCAGCCCCTGGTGGGCTGGCCGCACCCCCCTCCCTTGGGCCCATGCGCCTAGGGTTGAGGGGGAACCCTAGAGGGGGCGCCCCCCTTGACTTGGGGGGCAAGCCACCCTCTCCCCCTCTCCCCTTGGCCGCCGCACCCCCCCTAGATGGGTTCTAGGGGGCCGGCCCCCTTATCCCTTCCCCCTATAAATAGAGGGGTGAGGGGAGGGCAGCCGCACCATCCTCCAAGGCGCAGCCCTCCCCTCCCCAACACCTCTCCTCCTCCGTTGTGTGCTCGGCGAAGCCCTGTCGGAGTACTGCCTCTCCACCATCACCACGCCGTCGTGCTGCCGGTGGAGCTGTCTTCCTCAACCTCTCCTTCCCCTTGCTGGATCAAGAAGGAGGAGACGTCTCCCGTCCCGTACGTGTGTTGAACGCGGAGGTGCTGTCCGTTCAGCACTTGGTCATCGGTGATTCGAATCACGTCGAGTACGACTACATCATCACCTTGCAAGCTTCCGCACGCGATCTACAAGTGGTATGTAGATGCAAACTCTCTCCCTTGACTCGTTGCTTAGATGAACTCATAGATGGATCTTGGTGAAACCGTAGGAAAATTTTTAATTTTCTGCAACGTTCCCCAACAGTGGCATCATGAGCTAGGTCTATGCGTAGTTCTCTAATGCACGAGTAGAACACAATTTGTTGTGGGCGTGGATTTTGTCATCTTACTTGCCTCTACTAGTCTTTTCTTGCTCAACGGTATTGTGGGATGAAGCGGCCCGGACCAACCTTACACGTACGCTTACGTGAGACCGGTTCCACCGACTGACATGCACTAGTTGCATAAGGTGGCTGGCGGGTGTCTGTCTCTCCCACTTTAGTTGGAGCGGAATCGATGAACAGGGCCCTTATGAAGGGTAAATAGAAGTTGACAAAATCACGTTGTGGTGAATCGTAGGTAAGAAAACGTTCTTGCTAGAACCCAATTGCAGCCACGTAAAAGATGCAACAACAATTAGAGGACGTCTAACTTGTTTTTGCAGCGATTGATCATGTGATGTGATATGGCCAGAAGTTGTGATGAATGATGAATTGTGATGTATGAGATCATGTTCTTTGTAATAGGATTCACGACTTGCATGTCGATGAGTATGACAACCGGCAGGAGCCATAGGAGTTGTCATTATTTTTTGTATGACCTGCGTGTCATTGAACAACGCCATGTAAACTACTTTACTTTATTGCTAAACGTTAGTCATAGAAGTAGAAGTAGTCGTTGGCGTGACAACTTCATGAAGACACGATGATGGAGATCATGATGATGGAGATCATGGTGTCAAGCCGGTGACAAGATGATCATGGAGCCCCGAAGATGAAGATCAATGGAGCTATATGATATTGGCCATATCATGTCACAACCATATAATTGCATGTGATGTTTATTATGTTTATGCATCTTGTTTACTTAGGACGACGGTAGTAAATAAGATGATCCCTTACAAAATTTCAAGAAGTGTTCTCCCCTAACTGTGCACCGTTGCTACAGTTCGTCGCTTCTAAGCACCACGTGATGATCGGGTGTGATGGATTCTTACGTTCACATACAACGGGTGTAAGACAGTTTTACACAGCGAAAACACTTAGGGTTAACTTGACGAGCCTAGCATGTGCAGACATGGCCTCGGAACACGGAGACCGAAAGGTCGAACACGAATCGTATAGAAGATACGATCAACATGAGAATGTTCACCGACGATGACTAGTCCGTCTCACGTGATGATCGGACACGGGCTAGTCGACTCGGATCGTGTAACACTTAGATGACTAGAGGGATGTCTAATCTAAGTGGGAGTTCATAATTTGATTAGAACTTTATTATCATGAACTTAGTCTAAAACCTTTGCAAATATGTCTTGTAGATCAATGGCCAACGCTAATGTCAACATGAACTTCAACGCGTTCCTAGAGAAAACCAAGCTGAAAGATGATGGCAGCAACTATACGGACTGGGTCCGGAACCTGAGGATCATCCTCATAGCTGCCAGGAAACAATATGTCCTAGAAGGACCGCTAGGTGACGCTCCCGTCCCCGAGAACCAAGACATTATGAATGCTTGGCAAGCTCGCGCTGATGATTACTCCCTCGTTCAGTGCGGCATGCTTTACAGCTTAGAACCGGGGCTCCAAAAGCGTTTTGAGCACCACGGAGCATATGAGATGTTCGAAGAGCTGAAACTAGTTTTTCAAGCTCATGCCCGGGTCGAGAGATATGATGTCTCCGACAAGTTCTACAGTTGTAAGATGGAGGAAAACAGTTCTGTCAGTGAGCACATCCTAAAGATGTCTGGGTTGCACAACCGTATGACCCAGCTGAACATTAACCTCCCAGATGAGGCGGTCATTGACAGAATCCTCCAGTCGCTCCCACCAAGCTACAAGAGCTTTGTGATGAACTACAACATGCAGGGGATGGAAAAGACCATTCCTGAAGTGTTCTCGATGCTGAAGTCAGCAGAGGCTGAAATCAAGAAAGAACATCAAGTGTTGATGGTCAATAAGACCACTAAGTTCAAGAAGGGCAAGGGTAAGAAGAACTTCAAGAAGGACGGCAAAGATGTTGCCGCGCCTGGTAAACCAGTTACCGGGAAGAAGTCAAAGAATGGACCCAAGCCTGAGACTGAGTGCTTTTATTGCAAGGGGAAGGGTCACTGGAAGCGGAACTGCCCCAAATACTTAGCGGATAAGAAGGCCGGCAACACCAAAGGTATATTTGATATACATGTGATTGATGTGTACCTTACCAGTACTCGTAGTAACTCCTGGGTATTTGATACCGGTGCCGTTGCTCATATTTGTAACTCACAGCAGGAGCTGCGGAATAAACGGAGACTGGCGAAGGACGAGGTGACGATGCGCGTCGGGAATGGTTCCAGAGTCGATGTGATCGCCGTCGGCACGCTGCCTCTACATTTACCTACGGGATTAGTTTTGAACCTTAATAATTGTTATTTAGTGCCAAGTTTGAGCATGAACATTGTATCTGGATCTCGTTTAATACGAGATGGCTACTCATTTAAGTCTGAGAATAATGGTTGTTCGATTTATATGAGAGATATGTTTTATGGTCATGCTCCGATGGTCAATGGTTTATTCTTAATGAATCTCGAGCGTAATATTACACATGTTCATAGTGTAGATGCCAAAAGATTTAAAGTTGATAACGATAGTCCCACATACTTGTGGCACTGCCGCCTTGGTCACATTGGTGTCAAGCGCATGAAGAAGCTCCATGCCGATGGACTTTTGGAGTCTCTTGATTATGAATCATTTGACACATGCGAACCATGCCTTTTGGGCAAGATGACCAAGACTCCGTTCTCCGGAACAATGGAGCGAGCAACCAACTTGTTGGAAATCATACATACCGATGTGTGCGGTCCAATGAGCGTTGAGGCTCGCGGAGGATATCGTTATGTTCTCACTCTCACTGATGACTTAAGTAGATATGGGTATGTCTACTTAATGAAACACAAGTCTGAGACCTTTGAAAAGTTCAAGGAATTTCAGAATGAGGTGGAGAATCAACGTGACCGAAAGATAAAGTTCCTACGATCAGATCGTGGAGGAGAATATTTAAGTCACGAATTTGGCACACACTTAAGGAAATGTGGAATCGTTTCACAACTCACGCCGCCTGGAACACCTCAACGAAACGGTGTGTCCGAACGTCGTAATCGCACTCTATTGGATATGGTGCGGTCTATGATGTCTCTTACCGATTTACCGCTATCATTTTGGGGATACGCTCTAGAGACAGCTACATTCACTTTAAATAGGGCACCGTCTAAATCCGTTGAGACGACACCGTATGAATTATGGTTTGGAAAGAAACCTAAGCTGTCGTTTCTAAAAGTTTGGGGATGCGATGCTTATGTCAAGAAACTTCAACCTGAAAAGCTCGAACCCAAGTCGGAAAAATGCGTCTTCATAGGATACCCTAAGGAAACTGTCGGGTATACCTTCTACTTAAGATCCGAAGGCAAGATCTTTGTTGCCAAGAACGGATGCTTTCTGGAAAAAGAGTTTCTCTCGAAAGAAGTAAGTGGGAGGAAAGTAGAACTCGATGAAGTACTACCTCTTGAGCGGGAAAGTGGCGCAGCGCAGGAAACCGTTCCTGTGATGCCCACTCCAACTGAAGAGGAAAACAATGATGATGATCAAGGTACTTCGGATCAAGTTACTGCTGAACTTCGTAGGTCTACAAGGACACGTTCCGCACCAGAGTGGTACGGCAACCCTGTCCTGGAAATCATGTTGTTAGACAACGGTGAACCTTCGAACTATGAAGAAGCGATGGCGGGCCCAGATTCCAACAAATGGCTTGAAGCCATGAAATCCGAGATAGAATCCATGTACGAAAACAAAGTATGGACTTTGACAGACTTGCCCGATGATCGGCGAGCGATAGAAAACAAATGGATCTTTAAGAAGAAGACGGACGCGGATGGTAATGTCACCATCTATAAAGCTCGACTTGTCGCTAAGGGTTATCGACAAGTTCAAGGGATTGACTACGACGAGACATTCTCTCCCGTAGCGAAGCTAAAGTCCGTCCGAATCATGTTAGCAATTGCCGCATACTATGATTATGAGATATGGCAGATGGACGTCAAAACGGCATTCCTTAACGGGCATCTTAAGGAAGAGCTGTATATGATGCAGCCGGAAGGTTTTGTCGATCCTAAGAACGCTAACAAAGTGTGCAAGCTCCAGCGATCCATTTATGGACTGGTGCAAGCATCTCGGAGTTGGAACATTCGCTTTGATGAGATGATCAAAGCGTTTGGGTTTATGCAGACTTATGGAGAAGCCTGCGTTTACAAGAAAGTGAGTGGGAGCTCTGTAGCATTTCTCATATTATATGTAGATGACATACTCTTGATGGGAAATAATATAGAATTTCTGGACAGCATTAAGGCCTACTTGAATAAGTGTTTTTCAATGAAGGACCTTGGAGAAGCTGCTTATATATTAGGCATCAAGATCTATAGAGATAGATCGAGACGCCTCATAGGTCTTTCACAAAGCACATACCTTGACAAGGTTTTGAAGAAATTCAAAATGGATCAGTCCAAGAAGGGGTTCTTGCCTATGTTACAAGGTGTGAGACTGAGCTCGGCTCAGTCACCGACCACGGCAAAAGATAAAGAAGAGATGAGTGTCATCCCCTATGCTTCAGCCATAGGATCTATTATGTATGCCATGCTGTGTACCAGACCCGATGTAAACCTTGCCGTAAGTTTGGTAGCAAGATACCAAAGTAATCCCGGCAAGGAACACTGGACAGCGGTCAAGAATATCCTGAAGTACCTGAAAAGGACGAAGGACATGTTTCTCGTTTATGGAGGAGACGAAGAGCTCGTCGTAAAGGGTTACGTCGACGCTAGCTTCGACTCAGATCTGGATGACTCTAAGTCACAAACCGGATACGTGTATATGTTGAATGGTGGAGCAGTAAGCTGGTGCAGCTGCAAGCAGAGCGTCGTGGCGGGATCTACATGTGAAGCGGAGTACATGGCAGCCTCGGAGGCAGCGCATGAAGCGATTTGGGTGAAGGAGTTCATCACCGACCTAGGAGTCATACCCAATGCGTCGGGGCCGATCAAACTCTTCTGTGACAACACTGGAGCTATTGCCCTTGCCAAGGAGCCCAGATTTCACAAGAAGACCAGGCACATCAAGCGTCGTTTCAACTCCATCCGTGAAAATGTTCAAGATGGAGACATAGAGATTTGCAAAGTGCACACGGATCTGAATGTCGCAGATCCGCTGACTAAACCTCTCTCGCGTGCAAAACATGATCAACACCAGAACTCTATGGGTGTTCGATTCATCACAATGTAACTAGATTGGTGACTCTAGTGCAAGTGGGAGACTGTTGGAAATATGCCCTAGAGGCAATAATAAAAGTATTATTATATTTCAATGTTCATGATAAATGTCTTTTATTCATGCTATAACTGTATTATCCGGAAATCGTAATACACGTGTGAATACTTAGACCACAATATGTCCCTGGTGAGCCTCTAGTTGACCAGCTCATTGTGATCAACAGATAGTCATGGTTTCCTGACTATGGACATTGGATGTCGTTGATAACGGGATCACATCATTAGGAGAATGATGTGATGGACAAGACCCAATCCTAAGCATAGCATAAAAGATCGTGTAGTTCGTTTTGCTAGAGCTTTGCCAATGTCAAGTATCTCTTCCTTAGACCATGAGATCGTGTAACTCCCGGATACCGTAAGAGTGCCTTGGGTGTATCAAACGTCACAACGTAACTGGGTGACTATAAAGGTGCATTACAGGTATCTCCGAAAGTAGCTGTTGGGTTGACACGGATCGAGACTGGGATTTGTCACTCCGTATGACGGAGAGGTATCACTGGGCCCACTCGGTAATGCATCATCATTATGAGCTCAATGTGACCAAGGTGTTGGACACGGGATCATGCATTGCGGTACGAGTAAAGTGACTTGCCGGTAACGAGACTGAACAAGGTATTGGGATACCGACGATCGAGTCTCGGGCAAGTAACGTACCGATTGACAAAGGGAATTGTATGCAGGGTTTGATCGAATCCTCGACATAGTGGTTCATTCGATGACAACATCGAGGAGCATGTGGGAGCCATCATGGGTATCCAGATCCCGCTGTTGGTTATTGGCCTGAGAGCGTCTCGGTCATGTCTGCATGTCTCCCGAACCCGTAGGGTCTACACACTTAAGGTTCGGTGACGCTAGGGTTATTAGGAAGACTAGTATGTGACTACCGAATGTTGTTCGGAGTCCCGGATGGGATCCTGGACGTCACGAGGAGATCCGGAAGGGTCCGGAGGTAAAGATTTATATATGGGAAGTTGTCAAACGGACACCGGGAAGATTCGGGGTCATACCGGTATTGTACCGGGGCCACCGGAAGGGTTCCGGGGGTCCACCGGGAGGGGCCACCCCTCCCGGGGGGCCACATGGGCTGCGTGGGGCAGGGAGCCAGCCCCTGGTGGGCTGGCCGCACCCCCCTCCCTTGGGCCCATGCGCCTAGGGTTGAGGGGGAACCCTAGAGGGGGCGCCCCCCTTGACTTGGGGGGCAAGCCACCCTCTCCCCCTCTCCCCTTGGCCGCCGCACCCCCCCTAGATGGGTTCTAGGGGGCCGGCCCCCTTATCCCTTCCCCCTATAAATAGAGGGGTGAGGGGAGGGCAGCCGCACCATCCTCCAAGGCGCAGCCCTCCCCTCCCCAACACCTCTCCTCCTCCGTTGTGTGCTCGGCGAAGCCCTGTCGGAGTACTGCCTCTCCACCATCACCACGCCGTCGTGCTGCCGGTGGAGCTGTCTTCCTCAACCTCTCCTTCCCCCTTGCTGGATCAAGAAGGAGGAGACGTCTCCCGTCCCGTACGTGTGTTGAACGCGGAGGTGCTGTCCGTTCAGCACTTGGTCATCGGTGATTCGAATCACGTCGAGTACGACTACATCATCACCTTGCAAGCTTCCGCACGCGATCTACAAGTGGTATGTAGATGCAAACTCTCTCCCTTGACTCGTTGCTTAGAAGAACTCATAGATGGATCTTGGTGAAACCGTAGGAAAATTTTTAATTTTCTGCAACGTTCCCCAACACTCTGCTCAAGCATCGGCATGATCGAGGCAACACCCTGAACGTTCAGTTTAGGGGGTGATTGTTGGTAAACTTCAAATGTTCAGGTTTAGGGTTTTAGGTGTCGATAGGTTCAGTTTCATCAGATAAAGCTCGAGCTGCGTCTCGGTTCTGTTAGAGTTTTTAGCGGCGCCCTGACCCGATCGTGGGATGGCACGAAAGCACGGTCAAGGCGCCACGGCGGGCGAAACGCGAGGGGCACTGGGATGGCGGGATCCACTACTCGCACTAGCTCCACTTTTCCGTTTGTATTTCGGTTGAAGTCTCTGAATAAAAGCAAGAACACAGAAAAGCTGCAGTAGTTCGCAGCGCAAAAGTGCCTCTCTCCCTCTCTCACTTCCACTCTTGAGAATCTCCGGTGATCGCCGGAGCCAGAGCCGTCGAGGTTGCCTGACACAACTCATGTTTCGGTAATGTACCTTAAGCTCCTCGTTTTCCAGCTCCAACACTTGTATAAAATCATTAGATACTCATTTTCACTCTTTAGGGAATTAGGGGTTCTATATTCAGTGCAGCAGACAAGGGTAGCAGTCCGTAGCAACCTGATTATGTAAAGATTAGGTGATATGCGTTGCTAGTAGCAAGTAGAGTAGCAGCTGAGGAAATGCTCCTCTTACCGGTGAACATCCGGTCATCGTCGGAGCGTCATAGGGCCATGCACGTCGCCTCCCACATCCTTCAGTTCTCATCCGCCCGACATCTCCGTGAGCACACGCTAGTTAGTAGCATCAGTGAGGAGCCGATCGAAACCTGGAGGAGGGATTGGATGGAGCGGAGGGGTCATCTGGAGGAGGCGCCACTGGAGGCGAACATCGTGGGCCTCCCAGGGGCCAAGACTCGTGCTGCAGCGTGTTGATGGCCTCCAGCCGCGCGCGATCGGCGGCGAGCGCCTCCACCCGCGGCATCATCGCCACGGCCTACGCGTGCAGCCACTCGCCCTCCTAGCAGGCCGCCCCGCGACGACGCCACCGTCGTCCATGGAATCGGGGAGACGGAGCTGGTCGGCCGGCGCCGCAATAGCTTTCTTGTCACGCCGGATTGACACGTGCCCTCTCCATCCCCGTCCACGAGCCCGCCGGTGCCAACCTCCGGTCCCCTTACTCGAGCCCGCTCGTCTCAAGCGTAGCACGCCATCCCATCCTCTACCTCCCGCGAGGTCGCCGTCGCGCAGATCGGTCCGCTCGATCTCCGGGAGGCGGATGTAAGCTCCGCACCCTCCCATCCTCCGCCTCCAGCGAGGTCGCGGCCAGTCAGTGGAGGGGAGCTGTGAACGGCAAAGAAAGCCCGGGTGGGAAGGAGATGGGATTGGGAGGCAGGAGTCGGCCGGTGATATGTTGTTCCATGCTACTATATTACCCCTTTTAGATGTTTATGAACTTTATTTTACACATGTATATCATTTTTGGGACTAACCTACTAACCGGAGGCCCAGCCCATATTGCTGTTTTTTGCCTATTTCAGTATTTCGAAAAAAAGGAATATCAAACGGAGTCCAAACGGAATGAAACCTTCGGAAGCGTGATTTTTGGAACAAATCTGATTCGGAGAGCTTGGAGTGCAAGTCAAGAAGCATCCGAGGGCCCCACGAGATAGGAGGGTGCCCCCCTGTAGGGCGCGCCCCCTGTCTCGTGGGCCCCTCGGGCGTCCACCGACATACTTCTTCTTCCTATATATACCCACGTACCCTAAAAACATCCAGGAGCATCACGAAACACAATTTCCACCGCCGTAACCTTCTGTATCCGCGAGATCTCATCTTGGAGCCCTTGCCGGCACTCTGCGGGAGGGAGAAGCAACCACGGAGGGCTTCTACATCAACATCCTTGCCCCTCCGATGAGTTGTGAGTAGTTTACCACAGACCTACGGGTCCATAGTTATTAGCTAGATGGCTTCTTCTCTCTTTTTGGATCTCAATACAATGTTCTCCCCCTCTCTTGTGGAGATCTATTCGATGTAAACTCTTTTTGCTGTGTGTTTGTCGAGATCCGATGAATTGTGGGTTTATGATCAATTTTATCTATGAATAATATTTGAATCTTCTCTGAATTCTTTTATGTATGATTGAGTTATCTTTGCAAGTCTCTTCGAATTATCAGTTTGGTTTGGCCTACTAGATTGATCTTTCTTGCCATGGGAGAAGTTCTTAGCTTTGGGTTCAATCTTGCGGTGTTCTTACCCAATGACAGAAAGGGTTTCAAGACACGTATTGTATTGTTGCCATCGAGGATAACAAAATGGGGTTTATATCATATTGCATGTGTTTATCTCTCTACATCGTGTCATCTTGCTTAATGTGTTACTCTGTTCTTACGAACTTAATACTCTAGATGCAGGCAGGAGTCGGTCGATGTGTGGAGTAATAGTAGTAGATGCAGGCAGGAGTGGGTCTACTTGTTATGGACGTGATGCCTATATACATGATCATGCCTAGATAATCTCATAACTATGCGCTTTTCTATCAATTGCTCGACAGTAATTTGTTCACCCACCGTATTACTTATGCTATCTTGAGAGAAGCCTCTAGTGAAACCTATGGCCCCGGGTCTATCTCTTATCATATTTGCTTTCAATCTACTTTATTTGCATCTTTACTTTTTTCATCTATCTTATAAAATACCAAAAATATATTTATCTTATCATACTATCTTTATTAGATCTCACTTTCGCAAGTGGCCGTGAAGGATTGACAACCCCTTTATTGCGTTGGTTGCGAGTTCTCAGTTTGTTTGTGTAGGTGCGTGGGACTTTTGAGGAGCCTCCTAATGGATTGATACCTTGGTTCTCAAAACTGAGGGAAATACTTACGCTACACTTTGCTACATCACCCTCTCCTCTTCGAGGAAAACCAACGCAAGCTCAAGACGTAGCAAGAAGGATTTCTGGCGCCGTTGCCGGGGAGGTCTTCGCTCAAGTCAAGACATACCAAGTACCCATCACAAACCCATCTCCCTAGCATTTACATTATTTGCCATTTGCCTCTTGTTTTCCTCTCCCCCACTTCACCCTTGCCGTTTTATTCGCCCTCTCTTTCCCAAGCTCCTCCTCTCTTTCCATTTGCCGTTTTTTTGTGTGCTCGTGTGTAAGTTCGTCTACTTTGTCGTCATGGCTAGTCCTCCTATCTTGATTCTCACTCCCGAACAAGAAATTCACAATTTTAAGCAAAGGGAGAGGGAAAGTTTAAAAGATACTTGGCATAGAATTTGCAATGCCCAATATAAAGCTACTAGGAAGCTTGCTACTTCCGTTCTTCTCCGCAATTTTTATGTAGGCATTACTCCTTGGAATAGATGTGTTCTTGATATTGCTACCGAAGGTGATTTTATGAGTAACCATACTTTTGATGCTTATAATGCTATGTTAGATTTGTTTGACCCACCACCTCTTTTGGTTAATGGAATGGTTTTAACTCTAGAATAGTCGGCGGCGCGCGGGTCCTGGCTGGAGGCAACGGTGGGTTGGGCGGGGCGGAGCGCCTCGAGGCAGAGCGTGGCTGCATTTTAATTTTCTTTCGTACCGATTCAATTCAATTAGTACCACCTCGTTTATATTACAATTTTATCTATACAAATCGTAAAAGCGTATTGTGACGGTGAACCCGGAGACTCAATCCGTGCTTTATTATTAGGGAGAGATAAAACAGGAGATGACAAGGTGCAAACATGTACTGCCTCACCACACACTGGATTATAGATCCACAAAAACAAGCATACATATAGGGATTACTGACTAATGTGCATGGTATGAATAAGGAATTTGGTTTTACAAGTAAAACTTGGAACTTACGGTTGTTGCGAACATGCATTTTGATAGAAACAGCAAACTAAACAGCAGTTAATGATAGGGAGTATGAGCAAATTAAACAACAGTTGAGGATAAAGGCTTTACACTACTAGGGAAAAGCCTAGCAGCAGCGCGGGTTTTAGGTATATCAGTAGCGCGGGAGGCGGAGCTACTAATAAGGCGCTACAGCTAACCCGTAGCAGCAGCGCGTGCGCGCCCGCGCTACTGATATACAAGTGTAGCAGCACCGTTCTTCGGTGGGGCTCGCTACTGCTAATAGCTATAGCGCGCTTCTCCCTTCCCGCGCTACTAATATTATTTCGTATTTTATTTCTTTTTTATTTCATGTTGTATTCATACACCTTTACACAAGTTTTCATACAATAGATTTAGAGATTGTTTTTACATCATAATGAGTTATTACATCACAGGGTGAAAGAACCGTGGACTAGTTTCAAGTGGATGTCCATCCACTTGAAACTAATCCGTGGTTCTTTCACCCAATGATATAATAAATATCATCATCATCATCATATCATTAACAGCTTATCATCATAATACATCATTGTCATATAACACCTCCTGAAGATCATCGTTTTCATCAATGACATCACATAGCAAATTGGTCACTAATCGTAATCACAAGTACTCCTCATCATCAATTCTAACACATTGTACCACATAATAAACATATTGTACCTCATAGGACCTACTACATTCTCTTAGGACCTACTACATTCTCTAAGGTAAAATAGCAAAAAACAAGATAGCCCCTGACTCTCCATTATGGAGAATGGAGATTATCCTGTCTCCAATTCTTGCCTTTCGCTTAATGTTACTTCCAAGAACCTCCTTGCGAATGTCCAAACATTTTTTCCATTCTTTGATGAGCATGTGATCACCGGTTTTAGAAATCCGATATGCAAAGGTGAGCTCCCTAGATTGACCTGGTAGTATGTTCAGAACTCTAAGGCGACCATTCAGATACACCAAATGAGGCACACAATCCATCGGGATTTTCTGTTGAAAAACATAGTAATAACTTCGTAGTTAGCAATGATGTACTAGTTTTAGAAGTATGCAAAAGATGCACGGATGTCGTAATAGTAAAAAAATCTTACCAGGGTATCTCCATAGAAGTTACCGTGGTTCAACACGTGCACTAGTGGCACGTATTCACCATAATTTGGAGGAGTTCGATAATAGGTATTGTAATCCTCAAGATAAGTACAATAAGTGATCAGATGACTTTTCTCCTTATAAGTTAATTCGGAGCCATCAGTGTAGTGGGTTTTGTCTACCATCTTTCGCACATTCTTTGAAGAATCAAAATAAGTTGTCAATGGAAATAAGTTGTCAACTATTTTGAAATAAACAATATAAATTAGTTAATAACTATGTTTGAGAAACTCACATTGCGGTAGTATCGGAAGCGTATCAACAAGGACCCAAATGTCCATATTGTCTTGCTCAATGTCAGGATCACCAAGATCCATGGTGATAATCATACCCTCATAAAAGCCATACATTTTGCAAAGTGCTTCCCAATTTTGGCAACCAAAATGGGTTATGCTCTGAGCATTGCACAGATTTACTTCAAAATCCATATCATGATGGGTCCTTAGGTGTATTTTCTTTGTTTCAAAATTTTCATGGTCTTCAAAACCCATCCTCTCCAAGACATAGCGTCTTGCATGGCATGGGATAAGCTAGTCGAATTGTAAAAGATGAAAAATTAGACATTGAAATAGTTGAAGTCATGCTTAATTACGAAAAAAAACTTGTCGTTGTTGCGTACCGTTTCAACATCGAATGTCTCCTCGAGCTTAATGCTGAAGCGCCGATCTTCGTCTAGCACAACGAACCTGTCGCATATACCTCGATCGTCGTGGCACCAGCTGCATTCCTCTGGGAGACTGTCGTCATCCGAGTACGACATTTCCTACGTTCAAAATTCAAAGATTAAACTTGTACATATTCTAGCACAAGTCATGCCAGAATTCACGGGAAAATCCGGCATGACCTTTGCTAAAAAAGGACATATCGAGCGCCTGAAATTTGCCGGAACGGAAATTAATCAACACTCTGGCAAAACATAGGCCACTCGGAGGTGTAACTTGAACATGACCGGCCACTTGGGCAACCACATATCCTATATGAGCAACACAAGATATACATGGAGATTTGGCAGGTCTCACCTCGAGTTCGGAGGGGTGTCGATGACAGGGACGATGGCGGGGATGATGGAGGGGCTCCTTGATTTCTGCAAAAGCAAAAACCCTATAAGTTATCACTAATACATCCCGAATAATTGCTTAAACTAAAAAAATAACAACAAATATGACATGTTCAACTAGTTCTATTAATTCAACTAGTTCTTACTAAATATGAACTTACTATAAATAGAAAAAAACTAGTTCTTTCTAAAAATAAAGTAGTTCAACTAGTTATATTAATTTACTTACTAAACTAGTTCAACTAAAACTAAACTAGTTCAACTAGTTTATTAATTTACTTACTAAAAATACATTAGTTCTATTAATTCAACTAGTTCAACTAGTTTATTAATTTACTTACTAAGCTAGTTCAACTAAAACTAAACTAGTTCAACTAAATCTGAACTAGTTCAACTAAAACTAAACTAGTTCAACTGAAACTAAACTAGTTCAACTAAAACTAAACTAGTTCAACTACTAAAAATCATTATCTATGAACCCTAAATTAACATCTACTACTACTAAAAAACATCTAGTACTAACTAATTAAGCAGAGAGAAAGGGTGGGGGGAGGGGTGGGGGGCTTACAGAGAGGGAAGAGGTGGTGGCGGGGAGGTGCTCGGCCACGAAGAGGTAGGGGCGGCGAGGGCGGGCTCGGGATCAGGAGGCGGCGGTGCTGGGCGGGCTCAGGCGGCGGCGGTGAGGTCAAGGGCGGCGACGGTGAGGTCGAGAGCGGCGGCAGGCGGCGACGCTGAGGTTGAGGGCGGGCGGCGACGGTGAGGGCAGGCTCGGGCGGCGGCGACAGAGGAGTAGGGGAAAGGGGGAATGGAGGACTTAGCCAAATTTTGAGCCGGCGGGTGGTTAATTCAGAAGTAGCAGTAGCGCGTTCCAGAAAGCGCGCTACTGCTACGTTAGCTACAGCGCATTCTGGTATACACGCTACTGCTACTCCTTTCTCTTTTTTCTCTTTTTCATTTATTTTTCTTCACATTTTATTTTTTTCCTTTCACCTTATTCTATTTCTTTCATTTTCTATTAACTTTCTATTTGCTTTCCATTTAATTTTATATCCTTTAGCAGTAGCGAGTTTAGAAGAAAACGCGCCGCTACAAAGGAAGTAGCGGTAGCGCGGTTCTATATGGATCGCTACTACTATGTGTAGCCTATCGGCTAAGCCGTGGGAATTATAGTGGTAGTGCTTGTTTCCGAACATGCGCTACTGCTAACGTTTGAGCTATAGCGCGCTTTGCATGAACGCGCTACTACAAATTAGCAGTAGCACCCTATTTTAACCAGCGCTATTGCTATACCTCTGTGTATAGGCTTTTCCCTAGTAGTGTTAGAAGGATTGACTTACACTAACAGTTAACACTGGCTTTATAAGGCCCTTCTCCATGTCAAGGGAAGGATAACTCAAGAATTTCAGCACATAATCTTCTTCATAAGCATTGCCTGTACTTTACATTTTGTAGAGAATAATTATAGATATGATAATACTAGAAGGGATAGAGGATAATGAAGAGAAGATGCAGATTGATGCTACATAATCAACTACCAATCCCTGGAAGTACAAGCTTTTTAGGAAAAAATGTACTGACAAAAGCAATGGGCTACACTTCTGCACTTGCATTGTTTGTGTATTCAACTTTTTGGTAAGATTAAATATAGATCTGATTTTTTTAGTAAATGGTGGGCGAGGGAGATAAGATGCAGAATGCTACACAATGAACCAATCCCTCTTCCCATAGTATAAGAGTGTTCTGAACACTGGTGTACTGTACAAAACGTTCTTATATTATGGGACGGAGGGAGTACCTGTTAATGTAAGTACAGTGATAGACGACATTCAGTCCTTATAAGAGGACTACATAGCTAAACCTCTTCAAAAGCATTGGGTTGATTCTAAATTTATGTAAGAGTCCATACAGATCTTATAATGTCCACCAAATGGACGATAATGAGGCTAACATGTGCAGTGATGCTACATAATCAACCAGCTATGAAAGTAAGTATGGTCATACAAGGCAAGAGGTACTCACAAGAGCAATGCAGTGTGCGGTATAGTTGTGAGATTCTATGGTCCATTGAGATGAATGTTCTTCTCCAAACAGTTTTCGTACAAGTGAGACATTAAGGAACATGCAGAAATGTATTTCAAATTGTGATGTGATATCATAGACAGTACCTTACGCTACAGACGTGACCAATGTGTAACAAGGTTATTTCAGTCACTGTTAGATAGATGTGGCCCGGAGACTTTACAGAAATTTCGTTTAGAAGCTTGCCATCGATGTGCCCTTGCCTCAGGTAGGAACGATACTTCATCAACGAGTGCTTGAAAAGCGCAACCAACCCTCGCTCATCTTGAAAATCCAGTTTGGTCCTCGCCTATTTAAAAGAATGAAATTTGTATCTTCTGTCAGTAGAAACATATGTAGTAATTACCATGAATAACATTAGTACATTACTTACGCGTAAGTTGCGGAGGAAGATTGGAAATAGTTCTTTGTCTGTGGTATAATCTTTCCATGAAGGAAAGATGCACATGAAGTTCCTGACAACAATATAAGCTTCATCTTGTAAACTGGGAAGAAGTGGAACAAGAGTCCTATTTGCTGCAATTGGGGCTCTCTCTCGTTTGAAAATGGATTTTGCAACTGGATTTGGTGTACTCTTTGCTGGAATGGGGGTTTTGCATTGTAGAGCTGGTGCTATGTCAACTGGCATCATCATACTGTTTACGGTAGTTGGGGTCTGCTGAGTTGGGGCATCAGAGATGCCGAGTGTAGTAGGGCTAGAGTCTGCTAGAGTTGTGGCTGTGTTTTCTGGGTCTAGTGATATTGCAACTACACCTAATGGGCTATTTGATTTATCAGGTGTCACTACCTCTTCAAAACACTTTGTTCATGCTCCTCCGCAGTCAGCAATCACCCTCTTCCTTTTGAACGTCTGATACACAAGAACAACATTTGAATGGATAAATATGGTAAGATGACAGATGGAATATGTACTAAAAATGGATAGGCGGGGCGTATTCACATACAGAATGTGTAAACTAAATTAATGGTGGTGCAACAAAGTAGAAGCAATACAAAACATCAGTTGCAAAATATGTGCGACCAATATAACCTTGGAAAGTTAGGGCAAGCACCTTGATGAGTGAATAAGATAGAGCATCTTCCTCTGACTCCTCCACTAGGGAGCTACATTGACTTAGGTCTCCCTCTTGCTCAGAATCACTGTTAGGATCATATTTTCAGCATGAATCTGTAGGTGGAGAGCGTTTGCATTGCATTGCATCCAGACTTGATTTTAGTCCCTTAATGCCAAGTTTGACAACCATGCCATTGTTCTGCTTTATTATTTTCATGCGCGCATGCTCATAATCATTATGATGTTGTTTAGTATCCGAGATTCATGAAAGCATAAAAATAGTCAGAATATCTATGGAATGCATTGCAGATTCAACTTGAAGAGTGTCTCCCTATAAACCCTTGCATATGCGAAGTTCACCCCCAACCGTGCTGACCAGACCACACACAAAAATACAAACCTCTTATGTCTCTATAACAGGCAGACACACATTTCAAAACTAAAGTAGGAACATTAGAATCATATCAAATTCATATTTGAACTAATAAACTAAGGAATTATGAGTGGCATAATGTTTAGCTTCAAGGGTGGAGTGCTGGTAGTGCGACACAAATCAAGTAGGCAGATTGTATTCCAGGTAAAAGATTGTAGTCTATGTAAAAGGTGGAAATGACACTTTATTTCTGTACATTGCAGTGTTTGTTGCCCACACATGATGGAAGAGATCACACAGAGAAATACTATTCACTCATGTCTGCGGTTCTAACATTTTGAAATAGGGTGGTCCACCCTAAAATAACATTGGCAACAAATATGACAAGGAAAGCATAGATGTAGTGAATCAATCATTACTTGTGAGCTTACTAGTTCAAGTATGTAGAATTATAACTGCAGTAAGAGACCATCTAAAATTTGAATCAAGAAGTTGGTCTAGCACTTACTATTTGCAACTAATCGATGTGAATAATTGGATATCATATCAAATGAGTAAGAAAGAGAAGTAAAATTGTCAACAAACCTGGCCTGCTGTAGTAATCTAGGTCAATGTCACTATGACCAACAATCCAAAATGACTAGTCTCTATTCCTAGGGCCGGAATTATGAAACCCTGGGAACTTTACAGGTACTAAAGATTACTGAAATACATCTGAACCATTAAGTGTAGGTAGCACTCAGTACACAACAAACCCTAATTGCAGTCATGCCTAATGAGTAATGAATCAATTAGAAAATGGGTGACAAGGAGTGGTTGCTGAGTGTTAAGGACGTATCTCAGGATAAATCGGGTTGGCTTAGTGGTTGATGCACACCCGAGCCCTGAATGGACTGGGAAGGTAGGCACGGTGATGCGCTCGAGCAGCGGTGACTGTTGGGAGAGCGGCTCCTGGCCTCCTGTTAGTCTAGCATCTCCTCCTAGAGTCATGTTGTCCGGGGACGGCAAGTCGCCGGCGAGGCAGGAGGCTGCGGGCGAGTAGAGATAGGAAGCACAACAGAACAAAGGGGAATCGGGGCCTGGGCCAACTCAAAATCCCAGGGTGGGCCGTGGCCCACCATGGGCACCCTGTAGATACACACCGAGCGGCATACATGCATTTTTGAAACTAAATTAGGAATATTTAGCTGACCAATTAAACAACTCTGTTTTAATAATATCAGAGTCGTATTTGAGCAGTTCTATTATGACAGAAAGCATGCATGCTGATCGTATAGTGATCATAAAAGGGGGAAACCCTAAGCAGTTTTTGAGCAAAAGAGGTTTCCCCTCCGATTTCTATTAAATAAACCACCACGGAACCAACACGATTAATTAAACCCTAAGCATGATCAATTAAACCCTATTATGACTGTGCCATGGTAGATTTAAAGCTGCAAACTGCAGAAATGCTACTTAGCATTCATTGCTTGCCTTGAACTAAGAACTAAATTCTAAGAGCTGAAAAGAAAGTATAGTAACCAAGTTACGATCTATTTTCTGGTTGAGATCAAAAAGTTGAGCAGATATGAAGTACCACCTCTCTTGCGGCACCGTGTAGGCATCAGGGTGCGATGGCTGTTAGTGGCGTTGAAGCAGATCTGCGACAGTACATGGGTGCATCGCGGGATACGTCCAATTGCGATGGATGAGAAGGTTGTGTGAGCGGCCCCGACAAAGAGGACGCCGCCGCCGATGAAGCGAGAGGACGCGGTGCAAGGCTCCTGGTCCGTCGCCGTGGATGAGAAACGGCCATCTCTAGCAGTGGACGACGCGGTCTTGGTAGGCGCTTCGGCATGGTGGAGGACGGTGGCGATGGATGGGGTGGAGGACGGTGGCGATGGATGGGGTGGAGGACGACGGCGATGGATGGGGTGGCGGACGTAGGAGGCTGGTGTTCTACCACGCACGGTGTATGAATGGGAAAATGAAGGGAGAGGTACCGGGAGCCATATTTTTGGGACGCGCCTGTCTGAAATATGGGAAAGTTACGAACTTAGCACCCATTTAAAATTTGGACGTCTCGTTGGTTGGGGATAGGACGGTAATCTCGCATGTCCCCAATATTTGCCCTGAGTGATTTCGGGTGAGGAGAGGGTGTTTTGGCACCCACGGTTGGCGCCCACGATGTATGAACAAGGATGATAGGTAGGGAGGTTGTGTCACATCTGAGTGAAGTTACAAACCTGCCCGTATTGAAAATATTTGCCTACAACGATTTCGGACGAGGAGAGTTTGTTTTGCCTCCCACCATGTATGAATGGGGAAATGGAGGGAGAGACAGAGGTCTTTCAGACGAGCTTGAATCAAATGTGTTTTGGCGCCATGTTTGGCGCCCACCATGTCAGAATGGGCTCAGAGGTAGTCGTGTCATGTCTAATTGAATTACTAACCTACCCCTATTGAGAGCAGCGGAAATCGGGCTGATGGATTGCCCGTGTAAGGGGTAGACAGTAATTTCCATCTCCCAAACACTGGCTTCGGACAACTGATGTGGGAGTGGATATTTTGCCGCTTCTTTCGAATTTTGGGACAATAAGCATCCACGTTTACCTTGACAACTAAATTCGAATCCATTTTGTATTCCTATACGAATCTTCATAAAAATTCTATGTTTTTTTATATATCTCCAAAATCACGACAGAGATGTATTCCACTATCATATATGAATATGATTTACAAATGTCGATACTCGAATTCAGAAGCTAGAATCCAGTTTAAGGTGAATCCGAATATTTGAAACCACTTTATGCCCAACTCAAGTGTCACACGCAGCACAATGTGTACTCCCATTTACATATGTACACAACTGATGTCTCAAGATTCAAAATATCGAGTCAATCAACCTATAATGTACAAAACTAATAGACATATAAACACTTATAGAGTATATGGATCAACAATATCAACTAACATACATAAGCCATGCCGCTGTACTTTTTTTTGCTAGAAGAGCATCCTTTTTTGAACGAAGCTAGTACAACATCTTGGCCCTTTCAGATACGTGCCACTTAAGGACCATCTATACTAATATTATTGTTGAATTCACATTCAGCCCGATTGGCATATTTGTAGGTCTGGCACAACAATCAAAATGAAATGTCTAAGAGTCTTATCAATTAATACAGACTTGTGCTAAAAAATTACAAACCAAAAAACAGAAAACAATTATTACATGATCTCTAAAACAAATGGTTTGATCGATTACATGAACAAACAACACAAAGGTTATTCAACGATGGAAAGAAAATTTCACCTATGATTTACCATGTGGGAATTTAATTTCCTTTTTTCCTTCAGGACCTTAACAATGCCGTCAGTCTTAGCTTGCTTCATTTTGAAATCCACCAAATACTTAATGGTTGTCTTGAGTACTGCTTGTGATTGTATTGTTTGCTTCCTCAACATGTCAACTTCATCTCTAAGTGCAGAAGCAGAATCTCTTTCTACCAATAGTCTAGCCTCTAGAGCATCAACAGTTGGCAATTCATGATGCACGATTGGGCCGGTGCCACTGCTGTGGGATGATACAACATCCATGGGGACCTCGCTCTTTGATCTTGGGCTAACCTGTTTGGCCATTAAAGTTATGATTGGATTCCGAAAAGTTGAACTTAGCAAAACATCTCAACTAGGAGTTATAACAGCAAACCAGTTAAACAAACAAGGAATTGCAGAGTTTAAATTGGATGCTGAAAATTAGTTATTAACATCATTGTAACCGGTTGCAGCAGCAAAGCAGTTAAACAAACAAGTTTTGCAAAAGGTACCTGTTGTGGCATTGGAGTTTCTCTTGGATCCTGAAAAGTTGAGTAGCCAGTAACATGATTACAGCAACCGATTGCAGTAGCAAAGCAGTTAAACAAATAAATTTTGCAAATGGAACCTGTTGTGGCATTGGAGTTTCTCTTGGATCCTGAAAAGTTGAGTAGTCAGTATGTTGATTAGAGCAACTAGTTACAATAGCAAACATGTTACACAAATATATCTTTGAAAATGTACCTGTTGAGCAATTGGACTTCCAATTGGATCCTGAAAACTTGAAGTTGGTAAGACGATTACAACAACAAGTTACAGCAGCAAACCAGGTAAACAAGGAAGTTTCTAAAACATACCTGTTATGCCAACAAAGTTTTAGTTGGATCCTGCAAACTTGAATGTTATCAATCGTAAATAAAGTGTTGCAAGAGCCATAAGAAACTAACATCAAACTAGTAAAACTAACCAGTTTTGGCAGCGTATTTAATTACACATGAACTAGTAAAACTAACAAGTTCTTGGCAACATATTAAAGTAACAAGTCGGTACCGTTTACCAGTAACACAGACATCTGTAAATTTATTTGATGTAAGCAAAATGATTCCAACACACACACACACACACACATACACACACACACACACACACATGCATATATATATATATATATATATATATATATATATATATATAGGGCTGGACTATTCTGTTACCAGTAATAGAATATTATTCTGTTACCCTCGGTCCCTATAAGAGTGCGACGCGTAGACGATAGGAGAAACTCCCCGACCCGTCCCTAATCTAACCCGCCTCCTACCGCCGGAGGCAGCCGTCGCGGGTGAGAGAGCGACGGCGGCAGCCGGAGCGAGGGAGCCCGCGGCGCCGTGACGGGTAGCTCCTCTAACACACGCGTTGCTGCCGGCTGGCCGTCCGCACGCCTCCTCGTCGACGGGCTCGCCGGCCCCTCCCCGCGCGCCTTCTCTCCAACGGGCGCTGCTCCCTCCATGCGCACCTTCCCGTCGACGGGTGCCGGATCCTCCCCGCACGCCTCCCCTCAAATGGGCTCGCTGGCCCGTCCCGACCTCCGGCGGCTGCCGTGGCCCGTCCCCACCTATGGCGGCTGCCGCGCACCGTCCCAACCTCCCTTCGCCGCCACGCACCGCCATCCCCGCCCCGCGCCGCCACCCCGAGCCCCTCCGCCGTGCGCCACCACTCCAAGCCCCGCCGCCCTTTGCCTGTCACCCCCCGCCTTGCGCAGCATCCTACCGGCCGGACCAGCCGCGCTCCTGAGCTTCGTCTTCTTCCTTGCCGAGACACGCGACAGCCACCCTAGTTCGGGCATAGTAAGTACCTCAGTATGAGTTAAAAACGATGGTCCATTCGGAATAAAAGAAATGGCCGAAATTCAAATTGTAAAAATTCAAGCAAAAAAAGAAACCCCATGAAAATCCTGCTTAGTAAGTACCTCAGTACAAGTCGTAAAATGAGAGAAGTTCAGAACATCATTGTCAAAAAAATGTTGAGTTTAAAAGAAAAGAAGTGTACAGACTGTAGCTTAGCATTTGATAATTGTTTGCAACATGTACAACCTGTGGATGATTATGTAATTGTTTTCATGCGTTACCATATGTCCAACAGTTCAGTATGTATTTTATAATCAGTTCAAAGGGCATATCAAATTCGGTATGAATTGTTGCATCAATAGTTACTATCACAAAACACAAAAACATTTCTTGGAGAAGAAAATTCACCCAATTCAAGTATATAAACCATGCAAGTTCGGTGATGATGACACGTCGAAACACATTTTAAACTAAACCTAAAAGTTACATTTCTACAAGTTCAAGTGATCAACCCCCTGAACATTCTGGATTGTGAAAAATAGCTCAGTACAAACACACACATATGTCAGTACGAGTACTTTGTTTATCAGACGTGAAAACAACAGGATGTGTCTTGCCGTATTGAAAACTTTGTAAATAAATACAAAGTAAAGTCTAGTATGTGGAAACACGCTCAGTACAAAATCATATAGACATCCGTTCAAGTACTTTTTTTGGAACCATTCAAAACTACTGTGAAAAATACCTCAATACAAACACACAAATATATCAGTACGAGTTCTCTGTTTTTTTGAAGGAAAAACACCATGATGGGTCTCATCGTAATCCAAATTGATCTTCAACGGTTGCAAATATGAGAAAACGTTCAGCATGACTAAGTTTCGCATTTTCGATAGCTATCCAAGGGTATATTATTTGCCCCATTTCGACAAACTTTTAAAAAAATCACGTTCAAAATCAAATTTGACCGTATTCGAATTCGTTTTTAAACCGTAAGGAATTAGAAAAACATTTCAATACAAAAAAGTTGCGCAATTTCCGTAGCTTTCCAACGCCGTATTAATTGCGTCAATCCGACAAATCGTTTGCAAAAAATCATGAAAATACGTTTTGCCCAGAATTTCACCGTTTTTCAAATTACTTTTAAATCATATAGAATGAGAGACAACAATACATATATGGAAGATGCGTATTTTCACCAGCTTTCCAACACCATCTTATTTTCTCAATTCCAACAAACTGTTTGAAAATTGAGTCCAAAATACGATTCACGTTTTCAATTTTGAAAAAAATGGTTTTTTCAAAACTGCTCTTAAACCATAATGATTTTGCAAAAACGTTCAATATACTTAAAATATGGTTGTCAAGAGCTTTCCAACGATATATTACACGCCCCGTTCTGACAAAAAAATAAAAAAAATTGAACTAAACAAGACAATCTGTTAAACACAACTGAAAGCATCAGTTCAAGTGCTTCGAAAACATCAGTACAACCACCTGAAACAATTAGTTCAAAAAGGGTAACAGAATAATATTCTGTTATGCGTAACAGAATAGGATTTTCTACAATAGCTTGCCACAGAACTAGTTAAGGTTTTTGACGGTATAAAAGTTCTCAAAAATTCTATAAAAAATACTGAACCAACACACCTATGATATAACATGATCCAACAGAGGGATTGAAGAAATATGACTGTATGTGTCCTGGACAAAAAGAACAAATGTTTCAATATATATTGATCCTGCAGCGAGCTGAAATGCTTGTCTTTTTCGCTGAGGACACATAAATGCATATTTTTACAATCACACCGTTGGATCATCTTATTATATTTTTACAATCACACTTCCTTTTAAACTGTTAAATGTTTAGCAAGCCTTAACTAGTTCTATGGCAAGCTATGGTAGACACAGTTTTACCTAAATATACATACATACATACATATATATATATATATATATATATATATATATGTTAAAAAGGTGGTGTCCCTCATTTAAACCTGACAGTTGTTTATCTATGAACATGCAAACATTACTAGTGCTACAAGTGATAATAGCAAACCATTTAAACAAACAGGGTATCAGAACGTAAATTAGACGTGAAGTCTACTACACCCTAGAAGTACATATGACCAGCTATATACGTGCTCAAGTACCTATTTAAATTCAGGCAAACTGGTAATTCTTAACAATAAGTATCAAACACATAGATAGACACAGTCTATAATAGGATTAATAGGCTATGGCATTATGTAATCAGTAGCAAACTAAATTAAGCCAAGCAACGTAATTGAAAAATTTTGCAGTAAGTGGCAAAATAAAATTCCGAGAAGTAGGTAACTGAACTTATGCTAGCTCTTTGTACATGCACACTGCAACTTCTTTTTCGCTTACGAGGTTCTATGAAGAAGTCCATGGCATTAATTGCTTGGATACGCAGTCCCAATACTTCTTTCTTCCCGCACTGCATTGGTAAGTCGAGTGGTTAATCTAATAAGATGGTGCGTCCTTGATATGTTATATGAGGACGGATTGTCAGACTAGTTGTAGCCACACACATCACATTGGCTTTTACTGTATATTTCATGCGGTTACATTTGGCATAGGGACATCTAAGCAATCTACAATAGTATGAGAAGACTGGCATCCTTCACATTATAGGCGAACTCAGTTCATAGAAATAAGAAATTCAACCATTCTGTGAGTAAATCAAAAGTGCCACTGGAATATTTTTCGATACCCCAATCATACATGCAAAAAGGGGCGACGCCACCATAGGGGCTGGTATGGGCGACCGCCTCGGGTAGCTAGAAAGTGTGCACCTAGTTTGAGTCGTCCAGGTTAGCCCAGGATAGTTTTGTTCATCCCAACGCACGAGCACACAATGTAAAAAATGAAGAAAAATGTTTCAACTTGGATGGGAGTAAGTGCAAGGCAGGCCCTATAGAAAGCTCGCGGCCCAAACGAGCGCCTCCCATATCGATCGACGGAAAGAAAAATCCCAATTCGTTCACTCTGGCCTCTATCTGGTTCGCTCCTAACCTATCCACTTCTGGACAGACCAACACAACACTTCCTCGCGCCCTTGTTGGATGCCGGTCGCCGGACTTCAAGCGAATGGAAGGACAAGAAGATGAAGATCCAACCCTAGGTGTAGTCTGTGTGGCAGGCAGTGGCAGCGGCATGGGCATGGCGTCGAGCTTGCGCAAATGGACAGTCGCAGCTTGCAAGAGCAGCATGCGCAACGAGCAGGTACAACACATCCCTAATTATATCTAATTCAAATGTTCAATTCTAGCCAATAGTTAAACTTGACAATGTTGTAAAACTGCTTGTATGTAGGGAATCTATGAGAAAATGAAACCAATTTCTGCTTATTTTATAACTCCCCCAATCAATACTGAACTGACTAAACCTGATGTATCTAATCAAGTTTCCGGTGCAAACATACAAGCTCATGTTGTTCTTGAGCCTGAAGTGTCTAATGAACAGATTGCTAATGAAGGATTTGATGCAAACATTTTACATGCTCCTGGTGATGAACATATAGTGTCTAATGAGGGATCTACTGCAAGCATTTTGCAAGCTCTCATTGAAAGATTTAGTGTCTAATGATGATCCGCTTTGTTGAGAGAGACATAGAGATTTACAGGCATTGATGACAAGCAAATTATAGTACATTTTTATGGCTTGAGGAAACATCGAGGTCATCTACCAGAAAGTCCTCATATCATGACTACATAGCATAAATACTTTTCTAATCTGTTGTTTGAAACTATGGGCATACTTGTGTGGGAAAGATATATTGATATGTGGTTTGCGCACTGGTTATAGGTGCAATTACACTTTGATATTTTTAGCTAGAGAACGAATATTTCAAGCATGTACATACCATGTTAGTAGTCCTTGTACACCATGTTGTATTTTATGTATTTTGGTGTTTACATCATTTAGTGTTTTATAATCTGGAACTACTTTGGATCATTAGCTGGTTTTCAAAGTGCATGTAGTTTCACATTTCTCAAGTTATGTTGATTTCCCGAGTGCAAGTGCCTTCATATTTTGTAAGTTAAACGCCCCTGGTAACTTGAATTCGTGGATCTGCCACTACACACAAATCATACACGAATGCTATTACGAATTAAGTGAAATGCCGGGACTTACGCTAGCTTGTTGTACAGGCTCACTTTAGCTCTGCTTGCGCTTGGGATGTTCCATGTACAAGTCCATGTTACCACTTGCTTGGATGTGAAGGCCTTGTGCTCCTGGGACCCCCCCTCTCTGTATTTTTGACACGGCGAATGGTTGATCAAAGAAGAGGAATCGACCTTGTTTTTGTACTGGAGGACATGTACTTACAAGGTTATACCGATGTGCAGGATGTGTACCAGATCCCGTAGCGCCATCATGCTTCGCTAAAAAATGGTTTTGCTTGTTCCAAATGATATCTCCAGAATATATAAGAGTTAAAGTCAAAGTTGCATAGGCGTGTAAGCTAAGAGAGAAGTGAAAGGATATCCAAACATCATCAGAACAGTGCACAAGGGAGTTATAAGTGGATACCTAGTTCAGGTCGGAGTTTGGGAATGCTCGCCTTGCTAGAGTGCGGGTCACTTCAGAGCTGTTGAGGGTGATGCGCTGGCATTGGCTGGCTGCGCATGGATGTAGATCTTGAGTGGCAGCGGAGCGCTACGATGCGGTGGACGAGACTGTTGGTGAAGCCCCAACGTCCTCGGGGGGTGGACGTGCGACGATGTGCTCGGTGAATTATCCCCGGTGAGGTGGGAGACGACGTCGATGATGTGCACCTGATGCGGTGGAAGTCGGTGTCTGTGAGGCATGTCGGTTGCAGTGGCCGACGTTGTCGGTGGACCACCCGATGCGGTGGACAAGGGCGTAGATGAGGTAGCTCCGGTGCGTTGGTGAAGCGCGACCGTTGTCTTCGTCGTTGTCGTCCGGCATAGAGGTGGGGAAAGAGACGAGACGAGGGGCAAATCAAACTTTCCTTGGGTTGGTGGAAAATTAGGTATTTGAGCGCTCTGGGTGTGGAAGGGGACGGTGGAGAAGGGAGATTTTGCAGGGCTGGAATTGGGGCCGCCAGATATTTCAATCCGAAACATGGAAGAGCAAACTTATTTTGTCGTCGGTCTTTTTTGTGGGGGGGGGGAGGAGGGAGGGGGTGGGTGGATGGGTGCTGGTGTCCGTACGACACACGCGACCACCACGACATGACCTGGTCTGCCTGGTGCGCCTACATTTGAGAACGCAAACAAATCTTCTTTCATTTGCAAACGAATCTGTATGTATTACCATGCCTGTGTTTTCCTTGCAAATAATTAATCATTTGAAACGAGATACTATAAATTACATAATGAGGATTTATTTGAATTACAGTGTGTGTCACATAGCGATCTCCAATTCTAACGTGGATTACGCATTTCATATGTATATGATGAACACCAGGGTAGTGAGAAAACTTTGGATGGATTCAAACATATGACCTGCAAAATAGCATAACAATCGAGTCAATGTCAACTTTTCCAAACCTAGTATGGCACGAATTCAAAATAATTATGGAAGCCATATGCATGGTCCTCAATTCAAATATTACAATGTAAACTAAATTGAAACATCGATATTAAGTCTCGTACTATCTACATTAGAATGGTTTTTAGCCCCACCCACACCCCTCGTCACACATTCTACATACTTCATGTATCGATCAATCTTCCTCTCCTAACTACCTTATGAAGCTAATGGTTTCTGACAAACATTCATTATTTCTCTCCATGTTTCGATCTCTAACGCTCTCAACTACACAACCCCCCTTTTCCACTTTGTTACCAAATGTATCTACCTCACACACCCGCCATTGCACTCCATGCTGAGCTCTCTCTCTCTCCATCCCTCCCACCCTCTCTTGCTAGATACATGCATTGCCTATCTAGACTCCACTCTCATGTGCACGCATGTTGTCTATCTAGGTCATTCTCTCAAGACTATCTCACTCTTTCTTCCGCACGGCGGGCCACACTCGCTCAATCTCGCTCTCTTTGTCTAAGCCTCGATTAACCTCACTTTCTTTCACACACAAATGATATATCTCCCTGTTCGGGCCTTGATCGACACACTCTATAATCTCTCATGCAGATTGTCTATCTAGGCCAGTCCTTCCAAGCCGCGCCCACTCTTTCGACCTCATGGCGGGCCACGCTCGCTCAATCTTTCTCTCTCTCTCTCTCCCTCTCTCTCTCTCTCTCTCTCTCTCTCTCTCTGTTTTTGCATGCTCGATTGACCTTGCTCTTTCTCAGACAGAAATGATATATCTCCATGTTTGAGACCAATTCGACATATTCATATTGTATACTCTGTCACGCACGTTGTCTATCTAGGTCAATCTCTCCAACCCGTCTCACTCTTTCGATCGCACGATGACCCACACTCGCTCAATCTCTCTCCCTTTATATATGTAATCGATTGACCTTGCTTCCTCCCACGCACAAAATGTATCTACATGTCTATGAGTGGATTATCTCTCAATCTCTATCTTACAGCTCACCCTTCCCAAAAGCTCAATCGGACAATACCTCTCCAGAGCATATATATCTTTTCAATGAATGCCAGACCACACTGACTTTGTCTCTCTATGTATCCGTGTCTCGATTGAACTCGCTTTCTCATGCCGTATCTTCCACACATTGAAGCTACCTCTCTATCCCTCACGGATCTAGAGCTATTTACATTGCGAGGGGGACACCAACCTTGTATTAATTTGTGAAGGCATTTATTCCGATGGGTTTATATTATATTTTCGTAGCATTTGGCCCACAACTACTCCAAACACTGTTGCAACCCCCGCACCTCCCCCAATTGGTTTCCCTCAGGCTCGGTCATCGCTCTCTCGCATGTACTTTCTCACCTTCAATGTGGCACCATGGTATTTTTGCAAAAAACTCTATTGTTCTCTTTAATTATTACAAATAAGCTACAAAATTGCACACCGATAGTCCACGAGTAATGGAACAAATTTTGACCCACAAATTAAAGTGCTACAAACTACATACAGAGGGGTCCACATGTCAAGGAACAAATTTGGACCCATATATAAATTAAAAATTAAAAAGGACGAGGATCAAACATGCGATCAGGGCCTTCAAGTCGCACGTCAATAGGCAACGTAGTACAACAACATTTGTTGTACCACCCCTTTGTTGATATAATATTTTTATATTCCCACAAGCTATTTAATGGATAATATGTTTTAATATTATTTTTAGTACATTAGTGGGACCGGCTCGTTAGCACGTACTATTCGCCTTCACTTGTTGGTGGGTTCATGTCTGCTCTCTCTCTCTCCCCTTCTACGTTTAGACGCACTGGCAAACACAAAGAACTCACGAGCGATGTTGCTGTTGACCATATCTGGACGCGTTCACAAGTTACGGCACCATTTTCATGTACTAATAGTACTTGTCAATGTGTATGTGCAATGCACGTTAATTTGGAAGTATATTAAGTGCATGCGAATATTAAGTAGGATATTATTTGCATGTTATTATGTGATTAGCATTATTTTTGCATGAAATTAACTGCACAGTAAACGTGTTGAGTGCTCGACATTGAAGCAGTCTATGTTGTTGGTTTGACATGATTTGATGGCTGAGATTCATTGGATCTGCCTCTTTGGTATAGATGGTATAGATATAGATTATACTTGTAACTAGTTTAGAAAAAAAGTGACCATGACAGACAAGTTATCTAGTACGATTTATCTACTACTCCGTAATAATTAAATGTGTTGATAAATAGATGTATCGCCTAGTGCTCGAACAAGGGAACTGGTCGCGCCCTACAAGTATTTGGAATTGACTTCCCTAAGAAAATATTTGGACTTGAGGTGGTATTTAATATGAAATGTTTGCTATGAGAAGGAATACATGTGGCTTGCTGACTTTTTTATTTAATTTGATACGGCTCTAGCAGAACATTCAATCGATCAAACCATAGATTTCATTCAGTCTGACTCCGACTTTACATTCATACAACGATCGATCTAAAATGAACGGAAATGATAAACATTCGGATTTTAAGCATGGCAATCCGAACGTTTTTCATGGAAAATTTGGATTACGCAGCGGCAGCGAGGGTGTCTTGCGGTGGGAAGCGGCTCCTCTGCCGTCCTCTGTGTGTCGTTGGGCTACTGAATGACGGCGACGGCGATGGACGTGTCTTGCGCCGTTGTTGGTGTAATCCCGGACGTTGGCCCTACCGTCAAGGTAGGCCAGAATGTTCTGGACTTCGGCCTCCAGGAGCGAGTCAACTGACGGGAGGAGTCGACTAGCGTTGCTGCAAGGAAGCGATCGACGGCGGTCATCCATGCCTCTGAGGGGGGGCACTAGCACCCACGCGGGGACATGCGCTGGCAATGGCGGGGCAGAGACATTCGTGTGCACGGGCACCGGCACGGGGCCGCGCGTCAGTGCACGTGTAGGCGCATGCGCTGGCACGTGCATGGGCACCGGAACGGGTGCGCGTGTCGGTGCATGCGCTGGCAGGTGAACGGGCGCGTGAAAGTTGACAGGGACCTCGTGGAACCCCGTGGCATGAAGCTCGGCAACAATGTGCGGCTCCCAGCCCATCAATGCCATGGGGATGGCCGTTGGAGCAGTCGGGGTGACGGGAGCCAGAGCATGACATCTTCTCGCAAGGCGAGTTCAAGCTCGTCCCAAGGTGCCTTATGTTCTTGAGACTCCGGCTGGGTGTCTTCCTCAAGAAACTGGAAGACTAAGGGCAGAGCATCTTGATGCGGCATGGCGTATGGTTAGGTCAGGCCGGTTGAGGTAGACGACAGGAGAATCGGAGAGGAAGAGAGAAGATTATAGCGATATCGGGTAGTGCGGGGGTGATTTTAAACTGCGGCATCGACGCGCATTAAAAGTGGGAGCAGTTGGGACGAAACTGGGCGGAGCCTGGTCAAAGGGCTCGCCTCCCGGCGAGCCTGTGCACAGGCATGTTCGCACGCCTCCCGGTCAGCTGGCGCAGCATTCTGCTCGCATGCCTCTCGTCGACTAATACGCTTGCTCGGACGACACCTGCCGATGAGAAGCGGGACACGTGGCGGCACGTAAAAGCCCACAGTTTGAATAGTGAAAGCATTTGCCTTAACATGACATGTCTTTGTTCCAAAATACCTTAGCTCTTCATTTGTGTAACTCCTCATAAGCAGCTTGTCTCAAATTGAACAAAAATATTAGGACAACATATTTGTGCCATATCACGAGACCATGCTTAGTTTCAGGAATTTCTAGTCACTTTTGGATTTTCTAAAATTTAAAATCTTGGATTCGAAACAATATCATAAGCTGCATCATGCAATAATTTTTCAAGTGATACATCTTTACTATTATAGATGTTAATATTTCTTTAGAAAGGATTTGGTCAAACAGTTTGCTTAGTTAGACTTCAGACAAGTTATATATGCAGAATAAAAGGATAATCCCTCCATACCAGTGCATAGCCTGATATATTAACTCAAGTACTAGGCATGAACAAATAGGGTTTAATTCTATGCTCATCCTGATGTAGTACTCCTATTAGTACTAGGCAATGGAGTTGACGGGTGACCTTGGGTAGCGGTGATTGAGAGAATTGAACCGTGCTCGGCACGGTAGGTAACATTGTCTAGTTACTAAAGCATCCCTCCATTGTTCATCGGTAGTCATTATGGACCGGGGACATGAGGGGAATTTCCTATGGCTGGATTCTGGCTGCCAGATATTTCGACTCGAAATGCGGAGGCTCGACTGGCTGGGGTTGGCTAATGTGCATACCACTCAAACCACCAGAAGGACACGGCCCCGGTTTTTTTAGGATCAACATGAGCCCGGGTCTGGCTAGAACGCCGTTTGGGTGCTACCATTTGAGAATACAAAAGGAATCTTTTAAATTGCCGAACAAATCTATATGTATTACAATGCCCGTATTTTCCTTCAAAATATTAATCTCAAGGTGGTAATTGATTTACGACAAATTCTTCAATTAGAGTTAGTTTGTGATATAGTGATCTCAACATGGATTTCACATTTCATGGTATCCCTAGCAAGTTTTTCGTTGCAAGTTCAAATTTAAAATTTGAATGGTATGGTGGTGAG
Source organism: Triticum aestivum (assembly GCF_018294505.1). NCBI lineage: Eukaryota > Viridiplantae > Streptophyta > Magnoliopsida > Poales > Poaceae > Triticum > Triticum aestivum. The sequence continues at coordinate 480,502,123 of NC_057801.1, read as the reverse complement.
AAAACTTTGTGTGTATCAAGCATATGACAACACACACACACACACACACACGAATACAACAACCATCTAGTAAGTATAGTGCATCTATTTTTCCAAAGGATCACTACAGAAAAAAGACACATCCGTGACATTTTGGGCCGAACAAATTTTTTTTCCTGTCATACTTATGACACTTCTATGACGATAATTGTGACAAAACCAGGTATCATCATAGATGTGGTGGGCTTCTACTTCTATGAAAAAATCATGACTAAAAATGGGATTTTCATCCTGGGCGGGCCGGAGACGCAGCTGCATGACATTCTTTTGGCCGTCCATGATGGAAAAAACCGTGGTTAAAGCGAGGGCGAGGAAAATATCGGGGTGTTCTCGGTTACGGTGGGTGGTCGGGGCCAAGCGATGCACAGAGGTTTGCACGTTTCTCTCGTACACGCACGCGCGTGGGTGCAAGGTGTTGGGCTCTAATTGAACCCGAGCGAGGCGTTCGCCTACTGAACCCAAGCGATTGCACTGCAGGCTATGGCTTACTGAACCCGAGCAATTGATCGATGGCTGTTAACTGAACCCGATCGAGCAATTCCTTCGCTACTGCTGCTAACTGAAGCAGATCGATGCTACCTCTAGATGAACAGTGAGCGTTCCTGGGAGGGTTTGGATGAACACTTCCCGGTGGGGGTGGATGAACAGGACCTTGGGGTGTTCCCTCTAGATGAACAGGACCCCGATCGATCGAGCCGGTTGGAGCTAGATGAACAGGACCCCGTCGAGGGCTGGATGAACAGGATCCCGTGGAGGGCTGGATGAACAGGACGACCCCGTGGAGGGCTGGATGAACAGTAGACGGTGGAGGGGTGGATGAACAGTAGCCCGTGGAGTTGTGGTTGAATAGGAGCCCGTGGAGAGGTCTGGTTGAATAGTAGCCAGTGGAGTAGCGCACGGTGGAGGCTAGATGAACAGGAGCCCGTGGATGAACAATCACAGGTGGAGGCTGGAGGAGGTCGATGGTGGATGAACAGTAGCCCGTGGAGGCTGGAGGAGGTCAACGGTGGAGATGAACAGTGCCTCATGGAGTCCTGTTTTGTGGTACGCCACACCCCTCTCGATGAACATGACCCTCGTTTCGACCGTAGCGCTCCAACACAAGTCCGTTTCCTCCGCTTTGCGGTACGCCACACCCCTCCCGATCAACAGGACCCCGTTTCGACCATAGGAGGTCCAGCACAAGTCTGTTTCCTCCGTTTTGTGGTATGCCAGACCCCTCCCGATGAACAGGATCCCGTTTCAAATGTGGCCGGTCGAACACAAGGTCGTTTCCTCCATTGTGTGGTACGCCAGGCCTTGTTTCCATCGGCTGTTCCGTCCAAGCCCTCCCGATGAACATGATGACGCATTCTATTCCGACCCAGTTGGCTCCCCATGAACACAACGACGATGCAGTTTCTCCATTCCGACCCAGCCATGTACATGAGCCCTGGCCATACGTATGCGTGAGTAGGCGTTTGAGACCCCGCCCATATGTACGTACGTGGCTATATTTTCTTTCTTGCACACGGGCCGCTGTACGTACGTGTACATGCTACGTGCGCGCCTCTACTACGACACGTGCGCGCCTCTACATCGACCAGTATGTACGTACACATTTGCGGCCAGAATGACAACGCTACATACGCTTCGACCAGGTGGGTCCCGACTCTCAGGCACTTCCTTGCATGCAAAGATGTAGCTAGTGGGTCCCAGCAGTCAGGGGGTGAATCATTTTTTTGCCCGTAATATGGACGCACTTCCTTGCATGCGAAGATGTAGCTGGTAGGTCTCATCAGTCAGGGGGAAACGTTTTTTCAAGAAATACGGTGGCCCGTCCGGTGGGTCCGTGCTGTCAGGTGGAGGAATCATTATTTTCCGCTTAATAAGGAGGCACTTCCTTGTTGCGCCTGTGGACCCAGCTATCAGCCTCTCTACGTACAGTCCACCTCCGATGGAAGTCATTCCTTGACCAGGTCGCGCCGAGAGCACTAGGGCGCTGGACGACAGTGAGGCCTAGGAAGGGGACGACGCGGAGCCGGGGAAGACGCAGAAGTGGAAGCCCGCACAGAGAGGAGTACGAGGGTTCACTGTTTCTGCTGTGGTGTGAGGCTTCCATCGCCGCAGGGCCTGGCCAGCGGTGGGAATAGTAGGGGGCGCTGAGGCCTCCGCGGCGGCACAGTCGACCACGGGAGGCAGGAGCATGTGGCACGACCGGCGCTGCTTTCGGCGGTTGGAGCAAGAAGACCAGAGGTTGAAGAAGCACTATGGTCGTTGGATGGACATCGTACAGTCACTGGAGCTAGAATCATTCATATTGACTAAGTTGACAAAGCCCTCCGTCCCTGTCAACTTAGTAAGCCCACAAGTCAGCCTCCCACCAAGGTGGGTCCCAGCTAGCAGTGGGAGTATTCATTTTTTTGTGCGTAATAGGAGGCACTTCCGGTGGGTCCGAGCTGACAGCGGGGGGAATGTTTTTTTCGTGAAATACGGTGGCCCGTCTGGTGGGTCCCTGCTGTCACGTGGAGGAATAATTATTTTTCACGTAATAAGGAGGCACTTCCTTGCCGCTGCCGTGGACCCAACCGTCAGCCTCTCCATGTACAATACTCTTCCGATGGAAGTCAGTCGTTGACAACATTGACCACGCCACGCCCAGAGCACCATGGTGGTGGACGACGATGAGGTCTAGGAAGGGGATGACGCGGAGCCAGGGAAGATGCGGTAGTGGAAGCCCGCATGGAGAGGAGTACGAGGGTTCACTGGTTCGGCTACATTGTGAGGCTGTCGTCGCCGCAGAATAACAAGGGGTGTGGGTGAGTAGAGGGATGCCCTGGCCAGCGGTGGGAGTAGTATGGGGCGGTGAGTCCTGCGTGGCAGCACAGCCGGCCACGGGAGGCGGGAGCAGGCGGTCCTGCTGGCGCTGGATTTGGCGGCCGGAGCAAGAAGATCAGAGATTGAAGAAACACGACGGCCGTCGGATTGACATCCGACAGTTATGTCTGCTCTAATCGTTTGTTGGCGTATACAATAACTAAAAAAATCTTGCATACGCGTCAACTTAATAGGCCCACAAGTCAGACCATTCCCTCTTTTTTTAGTAATTTATATATAGCTCATTGCAACTTCTTATGCAATTTATTGCAGTCCGTTTTTTTGGTTGGCCAAGGCCAATTTCGCATATTTCTATGGGTTCCAAACTATTTTTAATACCGAAATGTCGAGCCAGATTTAAAGTACTTTGAAGATATATTCAAATTAGATTAATGCCTAGTGAAATAGGAATCTGAAAATGTGAAAAAATTCAGAAATTATAAAGTAATTGCCAATTTGTTATCTGTCTTTATATTTACAACCCATTTCATATTACTTTCAAGATTTGCAGGCGTCTTGAAAGAGTTGCAGCCCATCAGGGCGTAGAAAAGTAAGTAGGCCTGGATTGGGTATTCTTCAGAAAAAATAAACTGGGCACATTTTCACAAAGAAAAAATAGCCGAGCTTGTCACATAGTGAACATAAGATATAAGCCTGGGCTAGACGGGCCACAACCCAGCTCGAACCCTGCTCCGTCCCAACAATAACAAAAAAAATATTGCTCGAGCAGCTACGTCCTAGGTGTCAGCCGATCTTGTGCTGTTCTCTTGTCTATTGACTATATACGCTCACAATGTCATGGGTCCCAGATGTCAAGAAAACACTAGGAGGAAGCATTTTATTTTTCCATATGCTGACATGGTAGGCCCCTACCGTCATCCCCTCCACGTACTTCTGCCGATTCCTGTTGTTTGTTGACCATGTTGATAACGCAAGAGGGCAGCACCATGGTGAGCGCACCAAAGCGCGCAGAGGACGATGGCGAGGCCTCGGACATCGGTGTTAACGATTTAGGAGACGGTGGGGCGGCGATGCGTGCGCTGAGGCGCAGCCAGCCGTGGGAGGCGGAAACAGGTGGCCCCGCTGGCGCTGGTTTGGTTTTGGTGGCTGGAGGAAGACAAGACTGAAGAAACACGACTGACTGTAAAAGCAGCAGGAGTACTTAAGAACCTTAACTGAAACCAGCAGGGCTCTTAACTACCATAGCTAAAAGCAGTATGAGTACTTATACAGGTTCAACCTTACAAAGCATGCCTCAAACAGTGCTACTTTGCCTACAGTTAACCAAGGGTGAGGCCGCCAAGCCCTAGGACAAGGCCCAGGGGCCACCCCGCGCATCCACAACCTTCTGAAAGCGGCTTCATCTCGCAATGTGGTCAATAAATAGGATATTCGCTTTAGAGGCATGGAAAAGCATGAACATAATCTTCTGTCCTATTCTCCGAGATGGACGGGCCTTCATTATTTGGGACCACCCATGAATAAGTATCTTTTCACCTCCAAGGGGAATGGAGTAGGTCGACATAAACATCATGTTGTGACCAAGCGCAAGATCTGACCCGCCATGGTTATGCATCTGTATAGGAACAATAGAACTGGGTAGGTTTTGTTTCAAGAAGATCACAACTGTAAAATTGTGTATAAGCAATAGTTTATGAACAACATATATAACAGAAAACAGCTCGTACCATAAGTTTCTCGACACAGTTGGACCTGTTCAATGAGTGCAGCAGTGGCACACATATCCCACGTGGCCTTCCACCATTGAAACGCCCCACAAGGACCTCAAGATGATCAATAAAGTGTAGGAACTTGTAGATGTTGTCCCAGTCAACTTTGTGCCATCAGTAACAGCCGAGTTATTACAAAATAACAAATGAGTAGCCTGCTTAACTCTGAAAAAACCTACATGTGCCACAAATTATAAGAAAATATTAGTTAGAAGAAGCATCTCCGTGATAGATTCGTTGCTACTTCTAAAGTTAAATTGTGATTAGTTAGACAGAATAGGTGGATTAAGAAGTAATCAAGGCAACAAGCAAGAACCAGATACAAAACTAACATGGATGAACAATTGGAACAACGTCGGTGTGGAAGATCACAGTGAAGATGAGACCAGGTTCTGCTATTTCCATCAACATTCATGCACCAACTTTTAGTCCGTAACACTTGAGAAAGTTTATCCATGTTCGGCCATAAAAAAGCAGTGATCTTCTTGGTTCATGAACCCAACTCGGAACTTATATCCATGGCTTGTTTCACTGTGACCATTAAACTGGTGTATTCAGTTATGGCAAGGCTGAGCATCTTGAGTACATGTGTTCTGGCAGAGCAAATAATGCACTGCAGGAAAAATAATATGAGAACACAATGTATTCCCTATCCAAATCTAGAAATAACTTCCTTCTTCACGTCAGTGTTGACCATCGTACTAGTAGTACCTTTTATCCAAATATAGCATCCAAATTTCCAAATTAGTCGACAGCATTTTCAAAAAATCTCCACCCTCCCGGATAGAAAAGAGGATTCTAGGAACATACTATGCGCATTTTAAAAACATGTGTTAGGATGAGAAGGAACAAATGTGGCGTCTCGCCGAGAGCGCAGAAACCTATAGGGTCCTCGCACTTTGGACACTGCAAATGAAACACACTAGATTCAGTAGGAAGAAAAATGCATAAACGGTGGCGGCTGCCATCCTAGGATTACCCGCGACCAAGGGACTTGGATTTATCGGGGATGGATGAAGAATTCGTACCTGGTTCTCCATGAGAAAACCCTATGCAATCGCCAAGAGGGGGTTTTCTCTGAACAAGCAGACGAGGGAGAAGGGGATTCAGGCCCAATGAAATATTGTCACTTCGTCCGTCCAGCTTACTGCTAAAGCTGGAAGGGGGGGGGGTTGTGATTTGATGGCTCATTGGACATTACTGCAGCGCTATGACCGGGGTGTGTCTACCGTGCAATTGTGCACTCTAATTTGTGCATATAGCACGTGGACCCCGTTGCCAGATGCCCCACATATCAGCGAAAGGAAGTAGAAAGATAGGAGTAACTAGTTACACATAAATACATTTTTGACAGAGAGATACTCCCTTTGTAAAGAAATATACAAATCTTTTATATCACAACTTTATACATAAGAAGAATCAAGGGGAATATATATAACATATATAATTATAAAAAACAGAGTTGTTTTTAACACAGTATAGATGAGTTGGTGATGATGGTGTACCTGCCATCCTGCAATATAGGCCGTCCGATTTATATTTGACGGATAGGAAGGAAACTATGGCAATTTTGCAAAAAGGTACCCACACACCTCTCCACATTTGCAAATAAGGCCTTCCCTCATTCATCCTTTTCTCTCACAAGATAAAATACTCATACAAATGCATCTTGATGTTATGTGCAATGCTTGGGCATTATGGGGGTTCAGCTGAGAATATAATACTCAGACAGGCTCACAGTTCTGGACTTTGGGCTGCAGGCCCACCCTGCATGTTTGGGGGCCCATGTGTTCTACCTGAGTGCTTTTCATATTGCAAGTGATCGGTACGACGCTGGATTTAGATGTTGTCGCAAGGCGAATACACAAAATTGAATAAAGCACGGCAGCTGTTGGGATGAATTCGAACGCAGTTCCTAACCAGTAATGAGAGTTGAAATTCTATCAACGATATACCATTTGATAAATAATACTGCCGTACTACATATACACACAGGACACTTGTTTCACCATGCCAGATTATTACATCAAAATCTCTCGAAGGATAGATCAGTTCGGCAGTTGCGTGCTGCTACTGAAGAATTTCAAAGTTGATTTGGACCGGCTCTCCTTGCCGAGAAAGTTTGATTTTGACATCATCCCCTACCGCAAGATATGATTTTGATTTGAACCTTGACCATCCTTTAGCATCAATCATCAGGCCACCATCCTTTGTACTTATGGTATATTGAGCAGGTTCATTCACACCAAGGCTGCGCATGGTAAGAGAAACATGGCCGCGGTCACCCGGATTGTTGAATGACTCCCTCGTTGCTCTAGGAATTCTCTGTTTGCAAACAAGAAGACATACCCAAATAGTTAGATCAACAAAGTGAATCATGTGAGACAACATGGAAAGAAAAAAGAACGAAGCACTTGGGCGGCCAATGCTTACCAAGAAGGTGGACATGTCCGTTTTTGTAAGGACTTTGGTATATGTAGTGCGAACTGCACCCAGTCAGTTGCCGGTGCAATAACTCGTTTCGTTGCTGCTACGCGGGCCAGAGCAGATGCAAGTGCAAGTGTTGGTGCAGGTGTCGAAGCCGCTGCTGCTGCCGGAGATGGTGATCCTTGTAGAGCTGGTGTCGGTGTCGGAGCAGGTGCTGGTGTCGATGCCCGATACTCCGGTAGATCAGCCTGATCCGCTAACGCGGTCGGTGCCCAATCCTCAGCTGGATCAGACTGAGCTGTTGCCGCTGTCAGTGCTAGAGCAACTGCCGGTGCTTGATCCGTTGCTGAAAGTGGTACCGATGTGCGAGACAGCAGCGATCGTGTCTGGTCTGCTATGATCAGCTTTCTAACTTGAGTAGGCTCCGTGATCGTGATGCAGTTTTTTTCTTCATATTTTTTAAATGCGAGAAGGACTAATTGTGGCGTTTTTGTTAAACCAAACTGCAGTTCATCATAGGAATTCACCTTGTACTCAGACAACAGACTGTTCCAATTTTTTCTAGTAATATAAGTGATGGACAGTGCCTTCGTTACTGACACGACATAAGAAGTGAAACCTGCAAAAATAGCCATCGTAGAGCAAACCAAACGGTTTATTCTTTGATGAATGTCACATGGCAAAACCTGCATCGTAAAATTGTAGGAAAAGAAAGAAAACATGACATTAAATCAATAAGATTTAGATAGTAAATCAATAAGATTTACTTGATGTGAAACGAGTGAATCCTTACCAGGAAATCACTATGTTGAAGTACTAAACAGAAGATTGATCGTCCAACTACGGGTGGCATGCAGGGGCCCCGCCTACTCCCACAAGCAGGACAGTCCAAAGGTCGTGACAAATCATATGGACCGAACATCCATGGGACTGGAAATCCTGGTAGGTGCGATAAACCCTACAATGCATACAGATATTGGAGTGTAACCATAATTTATAAATCGTCCTCACAAAAAAGATGATGTGGATACTTCAAAATATACATACTGAATTGAGTGGACAGACACATAGACCGTTCTCAGGACTGACCACACACCAAAAGCGGCAGTACTAATAAACAATACAGGGTTCACAAACACAAATCAAGTACTGAACAATTGTACTTACTACAAACAAGGAAAGTTGCACTAATTTAACTCAGCGGACTATTTCTTGCCACCAACCTACGGGATGAACCCCGCTTAACTGACCAGGCCATGGACTTCATGAGAGATGACTACATGCACCATCACCATCTCTTCAACCATGGAGAACCTAACAGAGTGGTCTTTCCACTCATAAACATGATGATCAAGACAGTCCGGATCAGATTTGTTGGGAAGCTTTACAAGAACCACACCCTTCATAATCGAAGGCACATCCAGGAAATTGTTGTGGATAAGTAAAGCCTCGAGAACATGCCTGACAACAATGCTATAGGAAGACACTAGTTCAGGACACATGGCGACAAGCACACAACAGCTGGATAGTTTAGCAGTAGAACTCATCCTCAGGTCTTCCAGTTCACACGGCATGACTTTGAGAACTTCATCTCCACCACGGACCTTGTTCTAATTCAAACAGAAACCATATTTTATTACTACGTCCATTCAGAAATATAAGATGATTTTCGATATTATACTCCATATATGACTACATATACGTACAAAAATGAGTGAACAAAGACACTAGAACATGTCTTCAAAGGCATGAGAGCAGAGGGATTACTTGAAATATCCATAACAAGGGTTACTAAGGCAAATATACCCTCATCAAAGGTAGCATTGATGTTCATATAGTACTCCCTCCGTCCCAAAATTCTTGTCTTAGATTTTAGTATCAAGTCACATTTTAGTATTAGATACATCCGTATCTAGACAAATCTAAGACAAGAAATTTGGGACAGAGGGAGTAGTTGAAAGTAATCTATAAGAAATCAGTGTCAACCTCTCGCATGTTTTGGTCAAAAGAGGAATTTAGAACCGTCATTGGGCACACAAAAATCACATGCAAGATCACCCAGAATGTTGTACTACTAGTACTAGTACTGTGTGTTAGATGAAAAAACACGATCAAGATCGAGAAAAAGATCGTCAAGAAGAGATATTACCTGGACTTGCTTAATGAGGGCTCCCGGAGAGGGGTGCTTGGACAGGGCGATGGCTTTGAGCTTGTCTGCGGTAGTCTCGGCGGGGTGCTTGCGCTTCTTCGTACCATGAGCCTCGACGGTTTTGGCCAGAGCCATAGACATCACGTCGGCCGGTGCTCCAACGTCCATCCAAGAGAGGAAGCTGAGAGAGAAGAGTGAAATGGGGAACGAGATGAGGGAGAAGCGAAGCGAGTAGGGGTTTTCTTCAAGAGAGGAAGCTGAGAGAGAAGAGTGAAATGATGGTTGCTTCATCCGTCCAACTTACTGCTGGAAGGGAGGGGTTTTTGTGATTTGACGGCTCATTGGGCATTACCGCGGTGCTTCGATCGGGGTAGTCTACCGTCACTCTACTACGGAGTAATTTAGTGCATGGCTGGTGGACCCCGATGCTGGCTGTCCCACATGTCGGCGAAAGTGAGTAATTTAGTGCATGGCTAGAGGATGATCCGCACAGTAGAGCGTGTCCACTGTTTTTGTGAAGAAAAAAATGATTACAGCAAGCGTTTCCACTCTTACGACAAAGGAGTGTGAAACACGACAGCCACTTGAACATACATTGTGCTCCTACTACTAGGCATGTGCAGTGGTTCATATGCCAGTACTACATAATCTGGTTGCTACTGTAGTAACATATGACGATAACAAATGATGTTGTGCGCATGTCAACTATATGAACAAAAATGTAGTACTCGCTCCGTCCCGAAAAACATGTCGCGAGTGGATATTTGCAATTTAGTAATCCACGTTTTCCCGACCGAACCCGAGGCCCCTCTTCTTCCTCGCTCTCGCTCTCACTCTCTCCCTTGCCGCCCCCCGCCGCCCCTCTCTGCCACTGCTCCTCCCACCCCACGCCGCCCCCGCCGCCCCTCTCCGCCACCGCTCCTCCCGCCCCACGCCGCCCCCGCTGCCACCACCTCTCCCGCCTCACGACCCATGCCGCATCGTTCCCCTCCTCGTTCCCCAACATGAAGCACGCATTTTTTTGTCGATCCTCCTGCCGTTCCTGTCCGACGGCCATGTGTTTACCTCGCCGGGACACGGCAGCGGCGCGCCCTCCTTTCTCACATTCCTGGCGCGGCGACTGCTCGGCGGATTGCAAAGAGGCAGGTGGAGGAGCTCACCAAGTAGCCCGCCGGAGTCAAAGGTCTCCTTTTCCCCCTTCTCCTCCCTTTGATCTACTGCGCCCATATAATTTCTTCTTTTATCTTCTTGGATTGTTCGGGCCATGTGCACCCAATTTCTTCTTCATCATCCTAGATTTCTACAAGCATTCGAGGATAGGGACAAGCCGGCGGTGCAGCCAGTGACTGGAGCGGCGGCGCGAGCTCTGTCTCCGGGGAGAAGCTGATGGGCGACATCAGCGAGCTCGTCTCCGTGCATTAACCCCTCTGTGCGTTGCGGGGTGGGGAGGCAACTCCGTGAGCTTGTCTTTGTGCGGCTACCGGGGGTTTGCCCCTCAGCTCGCCGCAAACTCTCTTTCCGGGGAGAAGCGGCGTCGGCGACTCTGTGAGGGCGGCCGCCGGTGCAAGCCCAGGTTCGCCCCTCACCCCATCCATCCCAACTCCAATATCTGAAACTTCATTTTTTTCTTTTCTGAAATGAACTCTGAAACTTTGTTTTTTCTTTTCTGAAATGAACTCTAAAACTTAGCAATGGTTAATGGTGACTGAGTAGGTCGATTCGGCGGCTTCGCTCAAGGACGACGATTGGGCGCGTGTGGTGGCAGTTCGAGGAGTGGCGACATCTTCTGGTGGATTGTGTGTGTGCTTTGGTCTGAAAGTTTGTGATTGGAAGGAGTGGCAACATCGTCAGGTGGAAGGAGTCGCAGTTCAAGGACATCTTCAGGAGTGGTCTGAATTGGTTCAGGTGATTCCTGTATTGCTGCATTTTCAACTACACTAAACAACTGCATTCTCAACTGCTGAATTAGACTGAATATTCCTCCTGTATAATTTCACAACTAAACATCTACACTTCTAGAATTAGTGTGCACTTATAGAACTAGTCTGCACTTATAAAATGGCACAATAGTGTACAGGAGTAATTTGTCATGTGATAGTAGTCATGATTAATCATCTTGAGCTTTTTCCATTTAATTTTTGTAGAAAATGCTGCCATACTCAAGTTTTTTTGCTGAAAATACTCCATGTTCAAGTTGAATGCATCCAAAAAATTTGTGTTGTCAGTGAGGGCTGAAGAAAATGTGTTCTCAAATTTATTTACTGTAGATCCAGTAGAACAAATTGTGTTGGCAAATTTCAAATTGTGTCTCAGTCAATGGCCTGGAGTACTCATCATGGAGTTGTTCTGGTAGATTTCTTGGACTTCATATTTCAAGATCATGGAGTAGTTCTGGCATGGAGTAGTTATGGCAGATTGCTGTATTAATATAGGAGTACTCTATTTAGAACATGGAGTAAATTCAGTAGAATTTTTACAACATGTACTCAAAACTTTAGACTTGCTTTTGTACTGCTCCAGCTTACTCAAAACTTTAGAACATTTTCAGTTTTCAGTTAACTCCATACAAGGGACTCTTGCTTTTTTACTAAAGCTAGATTGCAATTGCAGTAGAAGATAATCTCATATCATCAGTAGATTGCAATTTGGAGTATCATCTAACTGATGATATGGGATTAGCAAAGGCCTTGCTTGCCAAGCATACAGATTCGCAAAGGCCTTGCTTGCCACTAACGTTAAAAGTATACTGATTGTGACATTAGCATGCCTCATTGAAATAAATCCAAATATTTTAAATTAATTCAAATAACTAAAGTTAATCCAAATTAATTTAAATACTTAAACTAATCCAAATCAATTCAAATAATTCAAATAAATCCAAATAACCCAAATTAATTCAAATAACCCAGATAATTCAATTAATCCAAATAACCCAGATAATTCCTATAAATTCCAACAAGGAGTTGATATACAAGGATTAGACAAGGCATACATAAGAGCATGCCATAAGGGCATCTTTGTCCCCTCTTGACACAAGATTACACAAGACATACACAAGGAGCACCTGACTACATGACATAAGGGCCTCTTTGTCCCCTCTTGACTACATTCTTTTCCTTTCTCTGGCCACTTCTTCCCTTCCCTTCCCTTTACTTTTCTTTCTTTTCCCTTCTCTAGCTAATTCTTTCCTTTCATTATCTTTTCCTATTGCAATTTCCATTTCTTCTATAATGGCCCTAGTATCAACAACTACCCGACTGTCGCAATATACACCGGTTATTTCCATTCCAGCATTCTGAATGCGATCCTTGTGCAAGTGGGGCAACTTATATTGATTTCCTCCTTTGTCTTTCATAACTTCAAACATAACTGCTTCTAATGTAATAAAGCTTCTATGCAACTTGTCGGGATTGTAGTTCTCGAATTCCTCTTCCACACCCTGTACCAGTTCCTGGATGTTTGTAGGTGACCTGCAGTCGGTTAGAGACTGGAGAGAGTTATGGAAGCAGAGGTCCAAACAATTTAACTCAGGGCTATTTGGGGGCTATTGTAGCAATCGAATGTCAAGATCAGTTTGTTCCACAGCTTCCCGAAAAGCTACATCATTGGGAAGGACATGAGGCTTTGTGTTATCCTGTTGGATGAATATTGTTGCTCCCTCATCATCGTGAGGCCACTTCTCCTGAATTGCCGGGATAACCTTATTGATTAGATAATCTCTGCACACAGGCCTGGTTACTTTCACTGATGTTAACACTTTTGTTCCCTTTGTTCTGTTTTGACTTGTCCGCTTCGCCTCAGTCTCTTTGACGAATGCCCAAATGCCGATCTTCGCATCGAATGTTAGCTCCCTCTCATTGTTATATCGAATCTTGGCAACAGTTGTTAGGAACATCACCTTCCCGATGTTGTGAGTGTTTGACACGGTGTGCTTCGGTTCAGGTTCTCCTGGAAGTACATAATAACTATTCTTCACTCTCGTCATGTCAAACCACTTCCCATCGATGTGAACCATATTCTTCATTGGTTTAACATAGCCCGAGAAGTTGAGATCAAATTTTCATCGACCATGGACATACAAAATTTCAATCTCGCAAGCTTGTTCTCTAGCTTGAGGTGAGGTTTCACGGTGCTTGTGATGCGGTTGAGGTCATTCAACTGGAACCTCTTATGTAGGGTCGATCACTCCACACCTAGAGACCATGCCAGAGATCGAATTGTTCTTCTTTTATTCAGTGGGATTGTTGAGGTCCTCTCTAGATCTAGCTCCTTTCTCTTTCGGCCGGATCTTCCTGGCTTCTTGCTTGAGACAACTACTTCTTTGCCATCGACAATTTGCTTTTTGGCCTGTTCCCAAATTCTTTCAACAGATCGTACACTTATGTCCAAAAGGTTTGAGACTAGCAGCTTGTCGTCTGGTTGAACAGACCCATCTTTGAGCTTGATTACTAGCAAGGTAAAGTAAACATCATGCCTCTCCTTATCTGACAATTCTCTTCTCTTCTCTTGAAGTATCCAATTCATAACTTCATCCTCTTCCTCTTGAGCTTCATCCTCTTTCCCTTCATCTTCTTGAGGCATCTAATTCAAATTAATACCTTCATCGTCTTCCTCTTGAGCTATCATGTTCAAATCCATACTCCTGCTAGCAATGACAAAAGATGAGTACATCATGTTACCATAACAAGGATATACACACAAAAAATGAGTAGAATGACAAGAGCCTTGCAACCATTACAAAAATGTGAACTACTGACTAAGAAATATTATGACAGGAGCCTTTGTAACACCATTTCATTTCTTATGAAACTTCCAACTCCTATCATTTCAGAAAGAATTGGATTTCAACTCCTGTCATACAATTGGATTTTACTGTATGTATCTTAACTGAATTTTGACCATGTCTTGTTCCTTTCTTGTTTGCTTGCTTCTCTTGACTTCCAATGGGAAGTTACTTTCTGTATGTGTATATATTGTCAATTTCTGTAACAGGATTTTGTCAGAGAAATGCATTCAGTGTACCTTCATGTCAAACTAGTAGATCCTAAATTTTGATAGAGGTCCTAGAGCTAGTAGCAGTTCCTCTAGCAAGTGCCATATATAACTACTCTACTTACTTATCATCTCATGATTCTGCTCCTAACCTCGTTTTTTACTCCCATGAATGAATTTGTCTTATTTCTGCTACTTTGGAGGAGGTTTTTCCTTCTCTATCTTTGAACTGTGATGTGCTCTGCTAAAGTGCTAATGCCACTAAATCATCTTGTTCTGCCTGGATTAACAACTGGCCCATGTTTTTTCCCTTCATTCACCACCAACTTTACTCTACTTACAGTAGTTCCTTTAGTAATAGTTCTAGAGACAGTGTTTGTTCACTTGATAATTGCTCTGCATCTACTGATTTTTTCTATGCCATGTCAAGCATAGATAGGTTCAATTAATTTGCTTGAATTATCAAAATAATTGTCACTACTATTGTATGCTTTGACACTGTCGAAACTGATTTAGTGTGAATATGTGCCTTATGTTTCATGCATTACAAATTTGCATTCAGAAAATTTGCAGTCAACAGTCACACACAATTGCTTCCAACAATATCAATCACACAATTTAAAAATTTAATCTATCAGGCACCCATAAATTCTTTTTGGGGTTGTAACAGTGACTGAATTTGAATTTTCAGGGTCTTGTATCAGTGACTGGATTTGAATCATTTGATCTATTGCAATTACAGTAACAGGGATTTTTAAATTTGACTACAAAGCAACACAGTCATTTGATCTATCAGGCACACAATTTTCAGGTAGCAGTACCTTCTTCAGAGATCAGACAGTAGCACCACGGTCACTTGGATCAACAGCAGATGGTAAGTAGCAGCAACACGGGCAATGGAGCATCAGCAGCAGCAGCACTGCAAGCAGTTAGCAGGAGCAGAGTAGCAGCACGATGGACAGGCTCACGGGAGCAGAGTAGCAGGTCCTGTGCCTCACTAGAATCGATTTTCTTGAATTTCTCACTAATAACACTAGAATCAATTTGTTTCCAAAAATTCTGGAATCACTTTGCCTTATTTTCTCACTGGATCAATTTGTTACCAAAAATACTGGAATCATGTATAGGAATCACTTTTCTTGACACTAGAATCAATTTGTTCCTTGTGGCAGGAGAAATCACCTCGGTCGGGCGGGGATGGAGCAACATCAGGGAAGCAGCTGCGGTGACGGCCCTGCCGCACGGGCAGTGTCGGGGCAGACAAGCAGCAGCAGCAGGGGAAGACGAGCAGCAGCAGGGGTAGACGAGCTCCACCGGCGGCAGGGGAGAAGCAGCCGCATGGGCGCGCGGGCAGGGGAGAAGGAGCAGCAGGGGCTCGAGCGGGAGATCGTGGAGGAAGCACGCGAGTTCCTGGTCCAGTTTCCGACGACGCCCAAAGGGGATCACAGCCGGGAGGAACTGCGGAGGTGCACACGCGGGAGCTCGAGGAGGATCTGCGGGAGCTCAAGGAGGATGCGCTGGAGCTTTAGGGGCGCGGGTACGTGGCGATGGCGGCGGAGGACTTCCTGGTGGGCTGCGAATCACGCAGCTGGGCGGCGCCGGCCCCTGTCGACGGCGGAGGAAGGTGACGGGAATGGAGGGACTTATTTGAGATGGTTTTAAATCTGCAAGGGCTTTTAGAAAAATTACAAATGAACTGAGCCCGCGACATGTTTTTCGGGACGGAGGGAGTAATATATTACCGCTTTTTCGACTGTCCGGTCGATAATGAACGGTGAGATCCATGTTAACTGAACTAGGTCTATGGCGCACGGAGAGTACGGTGCTACGATACTCCACGAAACATGAACCATATGAACAATGAATAGTGTTAGGCAGGGTGTATGAAGGGTGCACGGGATGGTAGCAAAAGTTCCCTTCTCGACCCACTTTTGGGTGTCTGGCAGAGTGCATGAAGGGTGCATGAGTCCACACTAGTTGGTTAACACAAATACACGAAGAGGAAACAACTATATTGAGATCAGAATGCAACCAAACACACCCACACGCTTTGTGCTACAGTGGCTGATCTGCATCGTCTGAGTTTGATCCAACGGTCATGTTGCGCCGAGACATGGACATGCCCATGCAGAGGGAGCCTAAACACCATCGAAGTCCCTCTACTTCTCGAGGCGCACGATGTTGGTGATGCAGGGTGCAACCGCCCGCAGAGCCCGCTCCCGGTCGACGGGAGCCATCTCATCAAAGATGGCGTCCAATGGCATGAATGAATTCCGGTGACGGAGCCCTAAAAGGATTCGCCCAGCAATGGCGATGGCAGCCTGCAACCCCTCCTTGTCCAGCTCCGCCCCCACCATCGTGCGGAGACGGCTTAGCTCCTAGGAGATATAGGTGAAGAAGGAGACCAGGTCAGGAAGCCGCAACTCGTTGAAGTCGACCGGGTGGTCGAACGGGTTTAGCCCGATGGACGGCATGGTCATGCTGGCACGACTGTACGCATCGGGGAGCCGCAACACGTGTGTGGCAACTTGGTTCACCAAGTGGCTGAGGCGATCCTGGACCTCATCACGATCGGCCCGCTCATGCTCCAGCCGACTCCCCTGATGGCCTATCATATCTCCTACTTTGTGGTGGACGCTGCCACTTTCGAAGCTCCGTGAACTCCCGCACATAATGGAGGAGCATGGCACTCCTCTCCTCCTTGAGCTCACGGAGATCCACGTCCTTGGTCCTGAGCTCCGCATCCTTGGCCTGGAGCTCCTGTGTCAGGCGCCTCACCTTGGACTCCATGATCTGCTGCACCGCCATGGCACCAGGTAGAAGCAATGGGGAGAGGAAGCAAAGGGGTTGAAACGGCTGAAAGGCAATGCAATCTATGGGAAGGCGGAGGGAGCCAGCCGAGGAGCAGGGAATCTTTTGGTTTTCACCATGGTAAAACACCATTCGACGACTTCTCACATTAGGGAGCAGTGAGTTTTACAGGCGGAGTCATCGTGACTAATTGCTGCCTCACCTGCTGCCGTCAATCAAAAAATTAAAAATCCTGCCGCGCCTGCTCCTGTCAATCAAAAAGTTAAAAATCCTACCGCACCCAAACACCAGAGCAACGCCGCGGTGGATATTTAAATTTACCTGTCGGCAAGTAGATAAAAGAAGGGGAGAAAAAACCAATGTGGTGTCGGCCTAGCTAATTAGTCGAACTAGCCCAACTAGCTAGGCACCATGATTCACTGATGTACTCAGCGGGAAAGGTGGTCTTTCGTGATTTGACGACTCATTTACTTGCTTCGGTGCTACAACCGAGAAGGACCTAAAAACGTGCGATAGGGCGTCCCACGTGAGGAAGAATATATGCATGCACCACCTGGGAGGACCCTGAAACCGCGCGGTAGGGTGTGCCACGTCTCGGCACGGAGGAAAAATGTGCGTGTAAAAATATACTGTATCAGACATAGTACCTATCGTTCAACCTCGGAACCCAGCCAGTCAGTCAAAAACACCCCACTAGCCACACAGCTTCATCATGCTAATGTGGTACGGACGATAGGTGTGGTTAGCTCCGTCTCGACCAGCCACAACGTCTCTTGTTCTAGGCGATTCTTCTATTTTCCAAGCTTTTTTTAGTTGTAATAACACCATGGGAAGCTAGTGCCGCTCTTCGTGTGTGCCCATGCAAAGGTTAGACGTTGGAGAGAAGAGAGAGATCGCAGACCTGGGACCCACTAGTAAGTGAGTCAACGGTCATGCACGTGTTGACGAGGCACTCCCTCTACTCTACTCAACGTAATACTGTATAAAATCAAGTTATGGGACAAAGACAACAACCATTGTTGTTTCAGGCTATCGACTTATGCTTTGTTGTCTAGGTTGCCAGTTCGAATCTCGTCTTTTAGATTTATTAGTTTTAGGTCCAGATTTGATTAATGACATGGGGGACCCCCATGTGTTGTTCCGATATTTCAGTGTAGGATGGTTTTTTTGAACAAACACTTTGCGCCGTTAGAAAAGTAACGACATGAGTTACACGTATTTTGCAAGTTTACAAACAAAAATGACAGCAGCATAGAATATCACATCCACCCTGCAGCTTAGATGCTATGGTGATACGAGTATGTACACCGTTGAAAGTGAGATCCAATGGCTTGGGAGTAGTCTTTGTAATTATGCGCAATTTCCAAAATCTCCTAAGTTTTTTTTCAAATAAAACATTCAGGCCTCGTGTGTGCCGCTGCATCTTGGATCCAACGGCTCCCCCTTGCTCATATTAGGTGCTCCCCGTAGCTTAATTACTCACTATGGTGATATGAGCATCTAGGTCGTATGATCAGTGATCAGATGTCACATGCGTAGTACTTGTACTTTCTGCGCAATTCCCAAACTCTCTCAGCCGTATATTGCCAAAACATTCAAACCTCCTACTGTGGGCCGTTAGATCTCCGTGAACTCATATCACCATAGAATCTACGGTACGGGAGCACCTCATATTCTCCCGTGTGAGAAAACATAAGGTGCTCTCGCAGCTTGGATGCTACGATGATACGAGCTTCGAGGTCATTTGATCTGAGATCCAATGGCATCTGAGAAGTCTTTGTGCTTGTAAGTAGTGGCCGAACTCTTTGGGGGCTTTTCTGCAAAAAACCATTTGAACGACCAAGGTGGTGTTGGGTCACAAATCCAATGGCCCCGAAGAGCTTGTATCACCAAAGCATCTAAGGTGTGGTAGCACATCATATTATTACATACAGGAGAATATGATGTCCTCCTTCATCTTAGATGCTACAGTGATACGAGCTTCGAGGTCGTTGGATATGGGATCCAAGGGCATTTGAGTAGTTTTTGTACAAATTGTCTGCAATTCTCAAACTCATCAAGGTTTCCTGTAATAATATTAAGACATCATGTGAGCTGCTATATCTCAGATCTACAAGCTCTAAGCAACTCGTATCGACATATGGCATCTAAGGTATGGGGGCACATGATATTCTCTCAGGGTGGAGGGGTGGAGGTGCACAACCAATCGGTGGTTGGGAGGGTGGGGACAAATATAATCTAAACAACCCTAGATAGAGCTTCACAATTTTATGTAAGGCCGAGGGGTTGACCCCCGACAATCATAGCTCCGCCTAAACACAACATTTGCATGTACTGTAGCACTAGACTTAATATTCATGTTTCAGTTTCATGTTCATTTTAAATATTGAAATGAGTACCATGCATGTCTTACATTTTACTCCCTTCGTTCCGAAATATTAGTCTTTTTAGAGATTTCAAATGGACTGGCACATACGGATGTATATAGACATATTTTAGAGTGTAGATTCACTCATTTTGTTCCGTCTGTAGTCACTTGTTGAAATCTCTAAAAGACTAATATTTAGGAACAGAAGGAGTATTTTTGAATTCGTGTCATACATGCATGGTTTGGAAAAATAGATGCACTATACTTATTGGATTGTTGTTGTGTTCATGTGTGTGTGTCTCTCTCTCTCTCTCTGTGTGTGTGTGGCCATATGTTTGGTACATACAAAGTTTTCTCACCTCCATATTGTTCATCTTTTAAATTTGAATTTGCATTGAAAAACTTACTAGGGATACCATGAAATGTGAAATCCACGTGGAGATCACTATATCACAAACTCACTCCAATTCAACAACTCGTCATAAATCAATTACCATGTTGAGATTAGTATTTGCAAGGAAAATACGGGCATTGTGATACACATAGATTCGTTTGGCAATTTAAAAGGTTGCTTTTATATTCTCGAATGGTAGGACCCAGCGGCGTACCAGCAAGACCTGGCTCGTGTTGATCCTAAAAAAATAAAAAATAAAAAAAATCGGGCACGTGTCCTTTTGGTGGCGTGTGTGGTATGCACATTAGGCAACCCCAACCAGTCGAGCCTTCGCGTTTCGAGTCGAAATATCTAGCGGCCATAATTCTAGCCCTAGGAAATTCCCCTCATGTCCCCAGTCCATAATGACTACCGATGAACAACGGAGGGATGCTTTAGTAACTAAACAAAGTTACCTACTGTGCCGAGCATGGTTCAATTCCCTCGGTCGCCGCTCGCCAAGGTCACCCGTCAACTGCATTGCCTACTACTACTACTACTACTACACCAGGATGAGCACGGGATTGAGCCCGTTTGTTCGTGCCTAGTACTTGAGTTAATATATCAGACAATGCACTGGTACAGAGGGATTATCCTTTTAATCTGCATATATAACTTGTCTGAAGTCTATCTAAGCAAAATGTTTGACCAAATCCTTTCTTAAGAAATACAACATGACAGATGTATGGCTTGAAAATTTATTGCATGATGCAGGTTATGATATTGTTTCGAATCCTGGATCTTAAATTTTAGAAAATCCAAAAGTGACCATAAATTCTTGAAACTGAGCATGGTCACGTGATATGGCACAAATATTACTTCTGTACTTTTTTCTTCAATTTGAGACAAGCTGCTCATGACAAGTTCAACAAATGAAGAGCTAAGGTATTTTGGAACAAAGACCTGTCACGTTCAGGCAAACGCTTTCACTATTGAAACCATGGGCATTTACGTGCCGCCACGAATCCCGCTTGTCGTCGGCAGGTGCCGTCCGAGCAAGCGTGTGAGTCAATGAGAGGCGTGCGAGTAGACCACCGCGCCGGCTGACAGGGAGGCGTGCGAGCAGACCGCTGTGCAGGCTCACCGGGAGGCGAGCCCTTTGACCAGGCTCCGCCGCCCACCTTCGTCCCAACTGCTCCGACTTTTAATGTCGCCGGCGCCGCAGTTTAAAATCAACCCCGCACTACCCGGTATCGCTACAATCTTATCTCTTCCTCTCCGATTCTCCTGTCGTCTACCTCCAACCAGCCTGACCTAAACGTACGCCATGCCACATCACGATGGTCTGCCCTTAGTCTTCCAGTTTCCTGAGGAAGACACCCGGCCGGAGTCTCAAGAACATAAGGCGGTTTGGGACGAGCTTGAACTGGCCTTGCGGAAAGATGTCGCGATTGTCCTCGTCCCCGTTCCGGCTCCCGTCGCCCCGACTGCGCCAGCACCCATCCCCGTGGCATTGATGGGCTGGGAGCCACGCATTGTCGCCGAGCTTGATGCCACGGGGTTCCACGAGGTCCCCGCTGACTTTCACACGCCCGTGCACCTGCCAGCGTAGGCGCCTGTGAATGCACTAACGCGCACGCCCGTGCACCTGCCAGCGCATGCGCCTGCATGTGCACTGACGTGCACACCCGTGCCTGTGCCCATACACACAAATGTCTCCGCCGCGCCGTTGACAGCGCCTGTCCCCGCGCGGGTGCCAGTGTCCCCCTCAGTGGCATGGATGGCCGTTATCGACCGCTTCCTTGCACCAACGCCTATCGCCTCCTCCCGCAGTTGACTCGCTCTGAAGTCCAAAACATTTTGGCCTTCCTTGAAGCTAGGCCAACGGCCAGGAGTACGCCAACAACGGCGCAAGACGCCGCTGTCGCCGTCGGTAGTGGCCCAACGACACACATAGCATAGCAGAGGAGCTGCTTCCCACTGCAAGACGCCCCC
Source organism: Triticum aestivum (assembly GCF_018294505.1). NCBI lineage: Eukaryota > Viridiplantae > Streptophyta > Magnoliopsida > Poales > Poaceae > Triticum > Triticum aestivum. The sequence continues at coordinate 480,480,383 of NC_057801.1, read as the reverse complement.
GCCGCCGCCGCGTAATCTAAATTTTCCATGAAAAACATTTAGATAGCCATGCTTAAAATCCGAATGTTTATCATTTCTGTTTATTTTAGATCGATCGTCATATAATTTAAAGTCGGAGTCAGACTGAACGAAATCTATGGTTTGATTGATTGAATGTTCTGCTAGAGCCGTATCAAATTAAATATAAAACGTCATCAAGCCACATGTATTCCTTGTCATCCAACGACCTAGACTGCTTCAATGTCGAGCGCTCAACATGTTTAGCGTGTAGTTAATTTCATGCAAAAAATAGTGCTAATCACATAATAACACGCAAATAATATCCTACTTAATATCCGCATGCACTTAATATACTCACAAATTAACGTGCATTGCACGTACACACTGACTAGTGCTGCTAGTATGTGAAACTGGTGCCGTAACTTGTGAAGGCGTCCAGATATGGTGAACGGCAACATCCCCCGTGAGTTCTTCGTGTTTGCCCGTGCGTCCAAACGCAGAAGGGGAGGAGAGAGAGAGAGCACACATGGAACCCACCAGTAAGTGAAGGCAAATAGTACTAAAAAAAATATTACATGTTATCCATTAAATAGGCTGTGGTAATATAAAAATATTATGTGAAAAAGGGGGGTACAACAAACATTGCTATTCTACGTATGTTGCCTATTGACGTGCGGCTTGAAGGCCCTGGTCGCATGTTCGATCCTCGTCCTTTATTTTTTAATTTTGTATGGGTCCAAATTTGTTTCATGACATGTGGGCCCCTCGGTGTGTAGTTTGTAGCACTTTAATTTGTGGGTCGAAATTTGTTCCATTCCAAGTGGACTATCGGTGTGTAGTTTTGTAGCTTATTTATAATAATTAAAGAGAACAACAGAGTTTTTTGCAATAATACCATGGTGCGACGTTGAAGGTGAGAAAGGACGTGCGAGAGAGCGATGACCGAGCCAGAGGGAAATCAACTAGGGGAGTTGCGGGGGTTGCAACGGTGTTTGGAGTAGTTGTGGGCCGAATGCTACGAACATATAATCTAAACCAACCGGAATAAATGCCTACAAAAATTAATCCAAGGTTGGAGTGCCCCTCACAATGTAAATAGCTCCAGCTTTGTGAGGGATGGAGAGGTAGCTTCAATGTGTGGAAGATACGGCGTGAGAAAGCGAGGTCAATCGAGAGACAAATAGATAGAGAGACAAAGTGAGTGTAGTCCGACATTCATTCAATAGATATATATGCTCTGGAGAGATATTGTCCGATTGAGCTTTTGGCAAGGGTGAGGGCTATAAGATAGAGCTTGAGAGATGATCCAGTCACAGACATGTAGATATATTTTGTGCGTGGGAGGAAGCAAGGTCAATCGATCACATAGGGTCGTCGTGCGATTGAAAGAGTGAGACGGGTTGGAGAGAGTGATCTAGATAGACAATGTGCGTGAGAGAGTATCCAATGTGAATACGCTGAATTGGACTCAAACTTGGTGATATATCGTGTTTGTCCGAGAAAGAGCGAGGTCAATCGAGGCATACAAAGAGAGAGAGAGGGAGAGAAAGAGAGAGAGAGAGAGAGAGAGAGAGAGAGAGAGGGAGATAGAGAGATTGAGCGAGCGTGGCCCGCCATGAGGTCGAAAGAGTGGGGGCGGCTTGGATGGACTGACCTAGATAGACAATCTGCATGAGAGAGTATAGAGTTTGTCGACCGAGGCCCGAACAGGGAGATATATTATTTGTGTGTGAAAGAAAACGAGGTTAAATGAGACTCAGATAAAGAGAGCGAGATTGAGCGAGTGTGCTCCGCCGTGCGGAAGAAAGAGTGAGACAGTCTCGAGGGAGTGACCTAGATAGACAACATGCGTGCATGCACACGAGAGGTTGGGGGGCTAGATATAGCCAATGCATGTATTTACCGCGAGAGGGTGAGAGGGAGAGGGGGAGAGAGAGAGCTCGGCATGGGGTGCAATGGAGGGTGTGTGAGGTAAATACATTTGGTAACAGAGTGGAAAAAGGGGGTTGTGTAGTTGAGAGAGTTAGAGATCGAAACATGGAGAGAAAGAATGAATGTGTGCTGGAAACTGATAGCTTCCTAAGGTGGTTAGGAGAGGAAGATTGACCGATACAAGAAGTATGTAGCATGTGTGTGCGCGTAGGGGGGGGGCTAAAAATAATATTTGAACGTAGATAGTACGAGAATTAATGTCGATGTTTCAATTTGGTGTACATTGTAAGATTTGAACTGAGGACCATGCATATGGATAATTATTTCCAATTCGTGCCATACTAGGTTTCGAAAAGTTGACATTGACTCCATTTGTTGTGCTATTTTGTAGGTCATATGTTTGAATCCATCCAAAAGTTTTCTCACTACCATGGTGATCATCATATACATATGAATTTATATTAAAAAGTAGCATGGATACAGTGAAATGCAAAATCCACATTAGAATTGGAGATCGCTATGTGACACACACTCTAATTCAAATAACTAATTATGTGGCACGCACTCTAATCCACGTTAGCGTGGATACCGTTTCGATTTTTTTCAAATAACTCCTCATTAATTAATTTATAGTATCTCGTTTCGAATGACTAATTATTGCAAGGAAAACATGGGCATGGTATTACATACAGATTCATTTTCAAAGTAAAGAAGATTCGTTTGCATTCTCAAATGTAGGCGCACTAGGAAGACCAGGGTCATGTCGTGGTGGTTGTGTGTGTCGGACGGACGCTTGGCACAGAGTCACCCACCCCCTCCCTCCCCCACCCCAAAAAAAGGACGATGGCAAAATAAGTTCGCGCTTCCACGTTTCGCATTGAAATATCTGGCGGCCCCAATTCCAGCCCTGCAAAATCCCCCTTCTCCACCGTCCCCTTCCGCGCCCAGATTGCTCAAATCCCTAATTTGCCGCCAACCCAAGCAAAGTTCAAATTACACCTCATCTCGTCTCTTTCCCCACCTCTGTGCCGGACGACGATGATGAAGACGACGGTCGCGCTTCACCACCGTACCGGAGCTACCTCATCTACGCCCTCGTCCACCACAGCGGGTGGTCCACCGACAAGGTCGGCCGCCGCAACGGACGTGCCTCACAGACACCGACTTCCACCGCATCAGGTGCGCTTCACCGACGCCGTCTCCCAGCTCACCGGGGCTACTTCACCGAGCACATCGTCGCACCTCCACCCCTTGAGGCCGTCGGGGCTTCACCAATGGTCTCGTCCAATGCATTGTAGCGCTCCTCTACCACTCAATATCTGCATCCGTGCGCGGTGAGCCAACGCTAGCGCATCACCCTCAACGGCTCTGAAGTGACCCGCACTCTAGCTAGGCGAGCATGCCCAAACGCCGGCCCAAACTAGGTATCCACACATCACTCCCTTGCGCACTGTTCCAATGATGTTTGGATATCCTTTCACTGCTCTCTTAGCATACAAGCCTATGCAACTCTGACTTTAACTCTTATTTCTTCTAGAGATATCATCCGAAACAAGCAAATCCATTTTTTAGCGAAGCATGATGGCGCTACGGGATCTGGTACACATCTTGCACATCCGTATAACCTTGTAAGTATCTGTCCTTTGGTACAACAGCAAGGTCGATTCCTCTTATTTTATCAACCATTCGTCGTGTCAAAAATGCAGAGGGGGATGCAAGGAGCACAAGGCCTGCACATCCAAGCAAGTGGTAACATGGACTTGTACATGGAACATCCCAAGCGCAAGCAGAGCTGCAGTGAGCCTGTACAACGAGCTAGCGTAAGTCCCTGCATTTCATTTAGTTCGTACTGGCATTCATGTATGATTTGTGTGCAGTGGCGGATCCAAGAATTCAAGTTACCAGGGGCAAACATTTAACTTAAAAAATATGAAGGCCCTTGTGAGGGAGTCCTGGATTAGGGGGTATCTGGACAGCCGAACTATATACTTTGGCCGGACTGTTGGACCATGAAGATACAAGACTCAAGACTTCGTCCCGTGTCCGGATAGGACTCTCCTTTGTGTGGAAAACAAGCTTGGCGATCCGGATATTGTATTTCCTTCTTTCTAACCGACTCCATGTAAAGCCTAGCCCTCTCCGGTGTCTATACAAACCGGAGGGTTTAGTCCTTAGAGCGATGATCATAATCATAATCATCATAGGCTAGCTTCTAGGGTTTAGCCTCTACGATCTCGTGGTAGATCAACTCTTGTACTACTTATATCATCAATATCAGTCAAGCAGGAAGTAGGGTTTTACCTCCATTGAGAGGCCCAAACCTGGGTAAAACATTGTGTCCCTTGCCTCCTATTACCATCAGCCTTAGACGCACAGATCGGGGCCCCCTACCCGAGATCCGCCGGTTTTGACACCGATAACTTGCACTCCGGAAATCAACATAACTTGAGAAATGTGAAGCTACATGCACTTTGAAAACCAGCTAATGATCCAAAGTTGTTCATATTATAAACACTAAATGATGCAAGCACCAAAAAACACAAAATGCAACATGGTGTACAAGGACTACAAACATGGTCTGTACCTGCTTGAATTATTCGTTCTCTGGCTGAAAATATCGAAGTGTAATTGCACCTATAACCAGTGCGCAAACTGCATATCAATATGTCTATCCTGCACAAGTATGCCAATAGTTTCAAAAAACAGATTAGAAAAGTATTTATGCTACGTTGTCATGATACGGGGACTTTCTATTAGATGGCCTTGATGTTTCCTCAAGCCATGAAAATGCACTATAATTTGCTTGTCATCAATGCCTGCAAATCTCTATGTCTCTCTCAACATAGCAGATCATCATTAGACACTCAATCCTTCAATGGGAGCTTGCAAAATGCTTGCATTAGATCCCTCATTAGACACTATATGTTCATCACCAGGAGCATGTAAAATGTTTGCATCAAATTCTTCATTACCAGTCTGTTCATTAGACACTTCAGGCTCAAGAACAACATGAGCTTGTATGTTTGCACCGGAAACTTGATTAGATACATCAGATTCAGTCAGTTCAGTATTGATTGGCGAGTTATAAAATAGGTAGAAATTGGTTTCATTTCCTCATAGATTCCCTACATATAAGAAGTTTTACAACACCGTCAGGTTTACCTATTGGCCAGAAATCGAAGAGTTGAATTAGATATGATCAGGTATGTGATGTACCTGCTCGTTGCGCATGCTACTCTTGCAAGCTGTGACTGTCCGTTTGTGCAAGCTAGATGCCATTCCCGTGATGCCGTCGCTGCCTCCCATGCATGTTACACCCAGGGTTTGATCTTCATCTTCTTCTCCTTTCGTTCGCTTGAAGCCTAGCAACCGCCCTCCAAAAAGGGCGCGGGAAGTGCTGTGTCGGTCTATCCAGTGGCGGCTAGATTAGGAGCAAACCAGACTAGCTGGAGGCTGGAGCGAGTGAATTGGGATTTTTCCTGCTGTCAATCGATATGGGAGGCGCTCGTTTGGGCCGTAAGCCTGCTATAGGGCCTGCCTTGCACTTATGTTATTGGCCCATCCAAATTGGAACTTTTTTGTTTTTTACATTACATGCTCGTGCGTTGGGACGAACAAAACTAGCTTGTGCCAACATGGACGACTCAAACTAGGTGCACACTTTCCAGCCACTCGAGGCAGCCACCCATACCAGCCCCTATGGTGGTGTCGCCCCTTTTTGCGTGTATGATTGGGGTAGTGAAAAATATTCCAGTGGCGCTTTTGATTTACCCACATAATGGTTGAATTGCTCGTTTCTATGAACTGAGTTCGCCAATAATGTGAATGATGCCAGTCTTTTCATCCTATTGTAGATTGCTTAGATCTCGATATGCCAAAAAGTAATCGCATGAAATATACAGTAAAAGCCAGTGTGATGTGTGTGGCTACAACTAGTCTGACTACACGTCCTCATATAACATATCAAGGATGCACCATCTTACCAGATTAACCATTCGACTTACCAATGCAATGTGGGAAGAATGAAGTATTGGGACTGCGTATCCAAGCATTTGATGCCATGGAGTCCTTCGTACAACCTTATAAGTGAAAAAGAAGTTGCAATGTGCCTGTAGAAAGAACTAGCGTAAGTTCAGTTACCTGCTTCTCGGAATTTTAGTTAGCCACTTATTGTGAAATTGTTCAATTACGTTGCTTGGCTTAATTTAGTTTTCCACTGATTACGTAATGCCACATCCTGTGAATCCTATTATAGACTGCGCCTATCTATGTGTTTGATACTTACTGTTAAGAATTACCTCTTTGCCTGAACTTAAATAGCTACTTGTTTGTTTAACTGCTTTGCTGCTGCAACAATGGGTTACAATGATGTTAATAACTACTTTTCAGCATCCAATTGAAACTCTTTAAGTCCTTGTTTGTTTAACTGGTTTGCTGTTATAACTCCCAGTTGAGATGTTTTGCTAACTTCAACTTTTCTGAATCCAATCGGAACTTTAATGGCAAAACAGGTTAGCCCAAGATCAAAGAGCGAGGTCCCCATGAACATTGTATCATCACAGCAGTGGCACCGGCCCAATCGTGCATTATGAATTGCCAAATGTTGATGCTCTAGAGGCTAAACTAGTGGTAGAAAGAGATTCTACTTCTGCACTTAAAGATAAGGTTGACATGTTGAGGAAGCAAACAGCACAATCACAAACAGTACTCAAGACAACCATTAAATATTTGGTGGATTTTGAAATGAAGCAAGCTGAGACTGACCACATTGTTAAGGTCCTGAAGGAAAAAAGGAAATTAAATTCCCACTTGGTAAATCATAGGTGAAATGTTCTTTCCATCATAGAATAACCTTTGTGTTGTTTGTTCATGTAGTCAATCAAACCATTTGTTTTAGAGATCATGTAATAATTGTTTTTTGTTTTTTGGTCTGTAATTTTATTTGAGCACAAGTCTGTATTAATTTATAAGACTCGGAGACATTTCATTTTGATTGATGTGCCAGACTACAAATATGCCAATCGGGCTGAATGTGCATTCAACAATAATAGTAGTATAGATGGACCATAAGTGGCACGCATCAAAAGGGCCAAGATGTTGTAGTAGCTTGACTAAAAAAGGATGTTGTTGTAGCAAAAAAAGTACAGTGGCCAGGCTTATGTATGTTAGTTGATATTACTGATCCACATACTCTATAAGTGTTTATATGTCTGTTAGTGCTGTACATTCTTGGTTGATTGACTCGGTATTTGAATCTTGATACATCGCTTGTGTACATATCTAAATGGGAGTACACATTATGCTGCATGTGACATTTGAGTTGGACATGAAGAGTTCCAAATATTCGAATTCAACTTAAACTGGATTCTAGCTTCTGAATTTGAGTATCGGCATCTGTAAACCATATTCATATATGATAGTGGAATACATCTTTGTCGTCCTTTTGAAGATATATAAAAACACATAGAATGATTTATAAAGATTTGTATAGGAATACAAAATGGATTCGAATTTAGTTGCCAGGGTAAACGTGGATTCTTATTTTCCCAAAATTTGAAAGAAGCGGCAAAATGTCCACTCCCACGTCGGCTTCCAGAAGCCAAGTGTTTGGGAGATGGAAATTATTGTCTACCCATTACACGGACAATCCATCGGCCCGATTTCCACTGCTCTAAATAGGGGTAGGTTAGTAACTTCAATTAGACATGACACGACTGCCTCTGAGGCCATTCCGACATGGTGGGTGAGGGAGTCCTGGATAAGGGGTCCTCGGACAGCCGGACTATATACTTTGGCCGGACTGTTGTACTATGAAGATACAAGATTGAAGACTTCGTCCCGTGTCCGGATGGAACTCTCCTTTGCATGGAAGGCAAGCTTGGATATTCGGATATGTAGATTTCCTTCTTTGTAACCGACTCTGTGTAACCCTAGCCCCCTCCGGTGTCTATATAAACCAGATGGTTTAGTCCGTAGGACAAGAACAATCATAATCATAGGCTAGCTTCTAGGGTTTAGCCTCTACGATCTCGTGGTAGATCAACTCTTGTAATACTCATATCATCAAGATGAATCAAGTGGGAAGTAGGGTATTACCTCCGTCGATAGGGCCTAAACCTGGGTAAAACATCGTGTCCCATGCTTGCTGTTACCATTAGCCTTAGACGCACAGTTCGGGACCCCCTACCCGAGATCCGCCGTTTTTGACACCGACATTGGTGCTTTCATTGAGAGTTCCACTATGCCGTCCCGATAAGGCTTGATGGCTCGCCTCATCGTCAAGGATAACATCACCTCCGGAGGATCCCTGGCTGTAGGCCAAACTCTCCGGCTGGGTGGTTTCGTCTTGGCTGCCCGTTCGGCCATCGCGCCAACGATGACATCTCAGGTCTTCAAAAACAACCTCCGCGTCAGCCAGGAATTCACCGAGCAGATGGATCCAATGGAGCTCTCCTCCTTGAGCGAGCTCTTGGATCGCATCGCCGCCCTGGGAGTCATTATGGATTATGATCGGATCGGGCTTAAACCCGACCTAAGGGAGATTAACTCTCCGCCGATCACCCATCAGATAGCAGTGGTGGAGGAACAAAAGGGCAATTCTTCCTCTATTTTGAGGATGAACTATGTCCGGATTCCCGAGCTCTCTGAGCCGGATACCCGTCTACGGGAGGACGTGGCCTAGGCTCCGAACTTAGAATCGGGCAGCGGGCCACAAATAATGAGCAATATCCTGGAGCCCGAGCTGCCAAGCTCAGGAGCTCCTTCGCCCCTGGGTTCCAGATTGGGTCAGGACGTGGACTTAGTTTCACCCACCCACCCAGACGCAAGCGATCTTTCCCATATCAGACAAGAGCCCCAAGAGATAGTACACCACTTCTGGGCCAGATTCCTCCTTGTCATGAGCAAGGTTAAGGACTGTCACGAGGAAGACGCAATCTCATTCTTTTGCAAAAATTGCACGGACAAGGGAATTCTCAATTCCATAAGTCATCGTGATATAGCACACTTTCCTGACCTGGCGGCCATAGTACAGAAGTACTGCGTAATGGAAAGCTCATGGAAGACCCAAACAAAATTCTGGGATCCTCTGGCCCTAACTAAACCCCTCGTCTGAACTAAAAGGGTGCGCTCTCGCAAGTCACCCAACACAATTACAAAGAAGCCAAAGCCCTCTACAGGGCGTGGAACCGTACTGGAGGGATGGCTCAATAGGCCATGCAAAATTCACAGAACATCAGACACCATACCAACACACAGCCTTAGAGCATGTTGGATACTCCGGCAGGTGGCCAAGAGCGGCAAGGACCTTCTCATCGACAATACCGTAGAGCACCATCCCGCAGAAAATAACAATACAATACTGACCGTCTTCGAGACTTTCGCCTCAAACAACAGGCGCAAGCGAGCGCTCCGCAGCCTCGCCGAAGTCTGCCACATAGCAGCAATAAACCCGTGGAATGACACGGCCATAACCTTCAACGCCAGCGGCGAACCTCAATTCCGAACAATCCGAGCACCAGCCGCTTTGGTCCTTAGTCCAATAGTGGACGGATTCCGTCTTAGTAAAGTGCTAATGGACGGCGGCAGCGGATTAAACCTCATATATGAGGAAACTCTTAACAAAATGGAAATAGATAAGACCCGCATGGAGCAAAGCAACACAACCTTCAGGGGAATCATCCCTTGTCGGGAGGCACGATGCGCGGGGAAAATCACATTGGATGTGGTATTCGGCACACCGGAGAATTATAGGTCCGAAGAAATCACATTCCAAGTGGCCTCGTTTAGAAGTGGATATCACACCCTCTTGGGGCGAGACGCATTCACAAGCTTCCAAGCTATACCCCATTATGGGTACATGAAGCTCAAGATGCCGGGGTCCAATGGGATCATTACTCTAGCCAGTGATCCGAACATAGCACTCCGTGCCGAAAATAAAACTGCCGCTCTAGCCCTGGAGGCATTATCCAAAGCCCTCACAGCCGAAGAGTTAACTGCGCTACATTCCGCAGTGGACAGGGACGACGTGATACTCGACAAACGACCCAAGTCGACCTCTTTCAAACCAATAGACGAATAGTCAAATTCCAAGTCCACCCAACGGACCCTACAAAAATAGCATCAATTGGGCCGTAGCTGAACCCCACAATAGACGCCGCATTACGAGAGTTCTTGCATGAGAATTGGGACATTTTCGCCTGGCATCCTTCATACATGCCAGGTATCCCACGCAGGCTGGCCGAACATAGCCTAAACATACTAAACGAATACAAGGCGGTCAAACAAACTCTTCGGCGCTTTTCAGAACCCAAGCGACAAGCCATGGGAGAAGAGCTAGCCAAGCTACTCGAAGCCGGATTCATCAGAGAGATAAAACATCCGGACTGGCTAGCAAACCTAGTGATGGTACCAAAGAAGGACAAATCTTGGCGCCTATGTGTTAATTTCAAAGACCTTAATAAGGCTTGCCCTAAGGATCCCTTCCCCCTCCCTTGCATCGATCAAATAATCCATGCTACAACAGGAAACGATTCATTGTGTTTCCTTGACACATACTCCGGATACCATCAAATCAAGATGGCGGAATCCGATCAAGCCGCAACGGCATTTATCACTCCTTACGGTCCCTTCTATTTTAACACCATGCCTTTCGGGCTTAAAAATGACGGTGTAACCTATCAACGCATGATTCAGACTTGCCTGGAAACACAAATCGGCAAAACAGTGGAGGCTTACGTAGACAATGTGGTTATCAAAACCAGACACGTCAAAACATTAATAGATGACTTGAGGCTTACGTTCAACAATCTCTGAACATATGACATCAAGCTCAACCCAGAAAAATGCGTTTTCGGCGTTCCAGCCGGAAAACTCTTGGGCTTCATTGTTTCCAATAGAGGAATCGAAGAAAAGCCGGCTAAAATCCGAGCTCTATCACAGTTGGCTACCCAAACAGACCTCAAGCAAATCCAGAAACTAACTGGATGCATGGCCACCCTAAGGTGCTTTATCTCCCGATTAGGAGAAAAGGCCCTACCTCTTTATCGCCTTCTTCGACGCACCGAACACTTCGAGTGGACGGATGCGGCTATGACTGGGCGGGAGGAAATAAAATCCCTCTTGACCACCAATCCAATTCTGGCAGCGCCGAATGTCAGCGAACCCATGCTGCTATACAAAGCTGCAACACACCAGGTTGTAAGCGCAGTGCTCGTCGTCGAACGAGAGACAGATGGACATAAGTTCCCATTACAAAAGCCGGTATACTACGTATCCACTATCCTCACTCCATGCAAGTCACGGTACCCACATTATCAAAAGATAGCATACGCGGTCTTCATGGCATCCCGAAAACTACAACACTACTTTCAAGAGTGTTCAATCATGGTGGCCTCCGAAGTACCACTCAATGATATAATAAACAACCGCGATGCCATGGGCCGGATTGCAAAATGGGCTATCGAGCTCCTCCCATTCAACATAACATACAAACCATGGCGGGCCATTAAGTCGCAAGTACTGGCTGACTTCATCGCCGAATGGACAAAAGCCGAACTCCCTAAAGAGTACGGCGTGTACTCCAATTGGATCATGCACTTTAACGGCTCTAAGATGCTAGCTGGTCTAGGGGCTGGCATCGTCCTGACGTCCCCCACCGGAGATACAGTCCAATACATACTCCAAATACTTTACACAGATTCCAACAATGCAGCAGAGTATGACGCACTGTTGCATGGTCTTCTGATGGCAGCCTCCATGGGCATTCAACGTCTCGAAGTATGCAGGGATTCAAATCTCGCAATATCTCAAATAAATGGAGACTTTGACGCCAAGGACCCGAAAATGGCGGCCTACCGTAATGCCGTTCTCAAAATGTCAGCTCGATTCGAGGGGCTCGAATTCCACCATGTGGTTCGAGAAAACAATCAAGCGGTGGATATCCTTGCCCGCATCGGCGCTAAACGTGACCCCGTCCCACCAAATATCTTTTTGGAAAGGTTGTTCAAGCCATCCATGGTATGGGAAGGGGAGTCCAGCAATACTAGTCCAGATCCGCATACAACCACAGATCCCAAAGAATCTGACGTAATTGGAGGCTCCACCACCGAAATCACACCTTCGGCCCACGTAATCATGGTGGTCATCGCCCCAGGGACGGAACCCTTCCTAGCTTACTTAAATAGGCAGGAACTCCCGGAGGACCAAAATGAGGCAAGCTGCATTGTGCGGCGCTCTAAAGCCTACAAAGTCCATGAGGGAGAGCTTTATAAGAAAAGCGCAACCGGAGTGCTCCAAAGGTGCATCTCCGAATAGGAAGGGCGGTAGCTCTTGGCGGAAATCCATGCCGGACTCGGCGGCCACCATGCCACAGCTCGGGCGCTCGTAAGTAAGGCCTTCCATACAGGTTTCTACTGGCCGACAGCCCGGGCGGTGATACGTCTCCATGAGGTCGGGCACTCGTAAGTAATGCTGTTTTTAGTAGAACAGCCATGATGTTGTTTTATGTGTAGAAAACAAAAGTTCTCGGAATGACCCAAAAATCCACGGAGACAAGTTTTGGAAAATATAAAAAAATACTGGCAAAAGAATCAAGACCAGGAGGCCCACACCCTGTCCACGAGGGTGGGGGGCGCGCCCTCCCCCCTGGGCACGCCCCCCTGTCTTGTGGGCCTCCTGAGGCTCCACTGACCTCAACTCCAACTCCATATATTCCGTTTCGCGGAGAAAAAATTAGAGAGAAAGTTTCATCGCGTTTTATGAGACGGAGCCGCCGCCAAGCCCTAATCTCTCTCGGGAGGACTGATCTGGAGTCCGTTCGGGGCTCTGGAGAGGGGGATTCATCACCATCGTCATCATCAACCATTCTCCATCACCAATTTCATGATGCTCACCGCCGTGCGTGAGTAATCCCATCGTAGGCCTGCTGGACGGTGATGGGTTGGATGAGATTTACCATGTAATCAAGTAATTTTTGTTAGGGTTTGATCCCTAGTATCCACTATGTTCTGAGATTGATGTTGCTATGACTTTGCTATGCTTAATGCTTGTCACTAGGGCCCGAGTGCCATGATTTCAGATCTGAACCTATTATGTTTTCATGAATATATGTGTGTTCTTGATCCTATCTTGCAAGTCTATAGTCACCTATTATGTGTTATGATCCGACAACCCCGAAGTGACAATAATCGGGATACTTCTCGGTGATGACCGTAGTTTGAGGAGTTCATGTATTCACTATGTGCTAATGCTTTGTTCCGGTTCTCTATTAAAAGGAGGCATTAATATCCATTAGTTTCCGCTAGGACCCCGCTGCCACGGGAGGGTAGGACAAAAGATGTCATGCAAGTTCTTTTCCATAAGCATGTATGACTATATTCGGAATACATGCCTACATTACATTGATGAACTGGAGCTAGTTCTGTGTCACCCTATGTTATAGCTATTACATGAGGAATCGCATCCGACATAATTATCCATCACTGATCCAATGCCTACGAGCTTTTCACATCTTGTGTTTTGCTTATTTACTTTTCCGTTGCTGCTGTTACAATTCCTACAAAACTATTATCTTTACTTTTGCCACTGTTAATTTTATTATCATACCACTTTGCTACTAAGTACTTTGCTGCAGATACTAAGTTATCCAGGTGTGGTTGAATTGACAACTCAACTGCTAATACTTAAGAATATTCTTTGGCTCCCCTTGTGTCGAATCAATAAATTTGGGTTGCATACTCTACCCTCGAAAGCTGTTGCGATCCCCTACACTTGTGGGTTATCAAGACTAATTTTTGGCGCCATTGCCAGGGAGCATAGCTCTATTCTTTGAGTCAATTGGGATTTATATCTGTCGATCACTATGAGGAACTTGAAAGAAGAAAGAACCAATATTTTTCCATCAACTACGAGGGGAGGTAAGGAACTGCCATCTAGCTCTGCACTAGATTCTCCTTCTGTTTTGAGTAAGCTTGCGACACCTAAACCTGCTACTGCTATGAATTCTGATATGTCACATGTTTATTGATGATGCCACTTCTGCTATGCACGATACTTATGATGAAACTACTTCTGTGCGTGATACTACTTTGCCATTAGGTGAATTTCTTGATGAACAACTTGCTAGGGCTAGAGAGAATGAAATTATTGAAGATGCTATTATTGATGATAGTGATGATGAAAGGTATCCCCCTGATTATGAATTACCTGTTGTTCCTGAGGGTTATGTTATGGATGAGGAAGCTGCTAGAGCTATCTTTGCTTGCAAAGATAGATATGATCTTAATTAGGTAAATGGAAGCGGCAATCTCTTAATGCTAAAATGAAACCTGACCCTGCTTTTGCTACTTCACCTATCTATGTTATTTATAAGGATTATGAATTCTCTGTTGATCCTGAGATTATCACTTTGGTTGAATCTTATCCTTTTTATGGCCTTCAATCTGAAACTGTTGTGGCACATCTTACCAAGTTAAATGATATAGCCACCCTGTTTACTAATGATGAGAAGTCTCGCTATTATTGTATCCTTAAGATATTTCCGTTCTCATTAAAGGGTGATGCTAAAACTTGGTTTAATTCCCTTGATCCTGGTTGTGTGCATAGTCCCCACGATATGATTTATTACTTCTCTACTAAATATTTCCATGTTCATAAGAAACAAGCTGCCTTGCGGGAAATATATAATTTTGTGCAAATCAAAGAAGAGAGTCTCGCACAAGCTTGGGGGAGGCTTCTCCGATTACTTAATGCTTTGCCTGATCATCCTCTTAAGAAAAATGAAATACTTGATATCTTTTATAATGGACTAACCGATGCTTCCAAGGACTAATTGGATAGTTGTGTTGGTTGTGTTTTCAGGGAAAGAACAGTCGACAAAGGTGGATTACTATTGAATAATATGTTGACTAATGAAAATAATTGGACTCTCCCTGAGCCAATTCCTGAGGCAATTCCTGAACCAATTGAGCAAACTCCTGAGCCTATTCCTAAACCCACTCCGAAGAAGAGAGGTGTTTTATTTCTTAGTCCTGAAGATATGCAAGAGGCAAGGAAATCAATGAAAGAAAAAGGTATTAAAGCTGAAGATGTTAAGAATTTACCTCCTATTGAAGAAATACATGGTCTTAATATACCGCCTACTGAAGAACCACATTGTCTTGACAACCCAACACAGGTAGTAAAGGTAAATTCTCCCTACAGATATGATAAAGTTGAAATTCTGTCTACTAAATTTCATAGCCCATGCTTAGATGAATTTGATGATTTTATGGCTAGACAAGAAATTTTTAATGCTTATGTTGGTAGAGAATTAAATAATAATGCTTTCGAGATAGGACGCTTGAGTGATTATAACTAGAGTTAAAGGTGAACTTAAACTCATTAGCAAATATGCTTCTATGGTTGCTACTCAAGCTGAGCAAGTACTTAAAGCTCAAAATGATTTGCTTGATAAATTAAATAATAAAAATGACTTTGCTGTTAGAGTGGCTACTAGAACTGGTAGAATGACTCAGGAACCTTTGTATCCTGAAGGCCACCCTAAGAGAATTGAGCAAGATTCTCAGAGAAATAATTTAGAGGCACCTAGTTCTTCCAAAAAGAAGAAAAAGAAAAACGATAGAACTTTGCATGCTTCTAGTGAACCTGTTGTAGACACACCTGAGAATCCCAATGATATTTCTGTTTCTAATGCTGAAACACAATCAGGTGATGAAAATGAACCTAGTGATAATGTTAATGATAATGTTCATGTCGATGCTCAACCTAGCAAAAATAATGATGTAGAGATTGAACCTGCTATTGATCTTGATAACCCACAATCAAAGAATCAATGTTATGATAAAAGAGATTTTGTTGCTAGGAAGCACGGTAGAGAAAGAGAGCCATGGGTTCAGAAACCCATGCCCTTTCCTCCTAAAACATCCAATACAAAGGATGATGAGGATTTTGAGCGCTTTGCTGAAATGATTAGACCTATCTTCTTACGTATGCGCTTAACTGATATGCTTAAAGTAAATCCTTATGCTAAATATATGAAGGATATCATTACAAACAAAACAAAGATACCGGAAGCTGAAATTTCCACCATGCTTGCTAATTACACTTTTAAAGGTGGAATACCAAAGAAACTTGGAGATCCGGGAGTACCAACTATACCATGCTCCATTAAAAGAAATTATGTTAGAACTGCTTTATGTGATCTTGGAGCGGGTGTTAGTGTTATACCTCTCTCTTTATATCGTAGACTTGAATTGAACAAGTTGACACCTACTGAAATATCTTTGCAAATGGCTGATAAATCAACTGCTATACCTGTCGGTATTTGTGAGGATGTGCCTGTTCTGGTTGCAAATGTCACTATATTAACGGACTTTGTTATTCTTGATATTCCCAAGGAAGATAGTATGTCAATTATCCTTGGTAGACCCTTTTTGAATACTGCAGGGGCTGTTATTGATTGCAACAAAGGCAATGTCACTTTTCATGTTAATGGTAATGAGCATACGGCACACTTTCCGAGGAAACAATCTCAAGTTCATAGCATCAATTCTATTGGAAAAGGTCCAACTATCATTATTGGAGGTTTTGAATTTCCTCTTCCTACTGTCAAGAAAAAATATGATATTCTTATTATTGGGGATGTTCATATCCCCGTCGAGGTAACCTAGTATTATTCGAAATTTCTCCAGTTCCGTGTTATTCGGAATGAGTTTGTTAACAAGACTTGATCAACCTTGTTAGTGGATTCATTTTCATGATCATGAGATGGATGAAACTAGAAGGCACAACCTTTTGTACCCTCTTTTTACTTTCTGTTATTTAGATTAAATAAAGAAAAAACAATATTATCCGTCTGTTTTCTGAATTATCCGTGCAATAAAAAAATATCCCAAAAATAAAAGTGCTCCAAATGCCCTGCAAATTTAGTATGGTTTTTTATGGAATATTTGAGGATTTTAGGCACTGAAAACACTGCAGGAGGGGCAAGCACCTGGCCACGAGGGTGGAGAGCACGCCCCCCTGTCTCGTGGGCCCATGGTGGCCCCCCTCCACTTATTCATGTACCCACACACTCCATCTTCTTCCCAAAAAAATCCCCATCCAGCTCAAGCACGAGTTCTAGCTCATTTTGCTGCGATTTTCGATCTCCTTGCTCAAAGCTCCATTCACAAAACTGCTTTGGGAGATTGTTGTTTGGTATGTGACTCCTCCATTGGTCTAATTAGATTTTGTTCTAGTGCTTTATTCATTGCAAATTTTTGCTGCATAGGTGACCATGTTCTTGAGCTTGCATGTTAAATTTATGAGGTCCCAAGTAATTCTAATGCATGATATAGGCTCTAGGCACTTGTAGGAGTAGTTGCTACCAATCTTGTTTAGTTTCATTAACTTTTATTTTGAAGTTACTAAAATTTCAGAAATTTTTAGAAAATGTTAAGGAGATTTTTGAGGGGCTCTTCTAGCCAAGGCTCCCAGGAAAAACAAGCTAAAGAAAAGGAAAAGGCCAAGTATAATCTTCCTCGCATAGCGGAAGTATGGCCGTGTGAATGGCCCTGCGACAACTTCTTGAGAGAAACTGGAATTTATGAAGACTTTTATTCTTTGATCGAGAATGCAGGCTCACCGATTTCCTCCACGACCAGACCGATCAGTATCTCTTACTCACCAATACTTTCGTGCAAAACTTTTATTATTATCCTAAGAAGTCACCGCCTTCAGTATCATTTCATTTATATGATGAATTCAGGGAAATGTCTTTACGTAATTTTTGCGCGGTATGTAGGATACCCTTTGAGGGAAAATTAGAGGAACCACATTGTAAAGATGTGGATGGCTTTGTTAACACTATAATTGTAGCGGATCCAAAGAAGGGTTCCGATGCGATAATCTCTAGCATACACTTTCATGTTTTATGCTACTTTGCCATATTTGCTAGTAGATGCTTAATTGGTCGTGGAAATAGTGGAAACTTCAATGTTCCTGATATTATTATTCTTCACCATGCCTTGTTTGGTGATAATAGTTTTAGTATGGGTGTCGTTATTGCTAAACGGCTAAGCCTGAATCGTACAAAAGGCCCCATCTTTGGAGGTATCTATGTTGCACGTCTTGCTAGACATTTTTAGATACCTATTAGGCACCATGAAAAAGAGGAGACAATATTGCCTCCTTACATTTTAGATTACAGGAGCATGGTAGCGCATGAGTTTATTGTTGACAACGAAGATAAGGTGCTTCTGTATAACCTGAGATTTAATAAGAAATACAATGAGACTATTATTCTGCCTGCGCCTCTGTTGTTTGATTTGACTGCGATAATTTTCTTGTTACACCGGGAGCGGTGTACGCTCATCGAGGCCAAGCATCTGCTCCAGAACCTGAGCCTGAGCCGGAACCTTCACTGGACCCTTATCGTGCATCATCTTACCAGTGGGATCCGGAGGAGATGACCAGCCAGTGGTACCCTCATTACACCTCTCAGTACACCGGGGAGAGTAGCCGCGGTCCGTGGCAATAGACCAACTTAGGCCAAAAGCCTAAGCTTGGGGGAGTATGTATTTCTCACCGACTTTACATTCATGTTCACACACTATTGTAGTCGTCAGTGCTCATACTCTTTCATTGTATTATCCATGCTAGTTTAATTTTCTTTTACTAGCTTTTTTCTTGTGTGTTTGATAAACCTTAAGAAAAACCAAAAAAATTAGTTAGCTTAATTTCCATGCTTGTAGTAGAAATTAAATTGAAAACCCAAAAAGATTTCTCGTTCTTCTTCTTACTTGTTGGGAGCTTTCCCGTGTAAATAGCGTTACTTTCTTTTCTTTCCTTTGGGGGTCGAGAGTAGAAGACCATATTGAAAAGGTTTAGTGGCTCTCATATGCATGATTGTTTATTTAACTTAGAGCCCATATTACTTGTCTTCTCTTTTGAGCTGAATGCTTGCAGATTCCAGCTTAGTCCAATGCACATGCACTTTTATTATTATACACATCGTTCGGTCGTGCAAGTGAAAGGCAATAATGACGATATATGATGGACTGATTGAGATGAGAAAACCTGGTATGAACTCGACCTCTCCTGTTTTTGTAAATATGATGAGTTCATCGTTCCTGATTCAGCTTATTATGAAGTAAACATATTTGCAATGACATTTAGAGATTATAGTTGCTCGTGCCATGCTTGATTAGCTATGAGTTATAATGGTTTACCTTGCGTTCCAACATTCTATTAAAATGATTATGATGTGGTATGATGGGATGATATCCTCCTTTGAATGAATTGAGTGACTCTCGACTTGGCACATGTTCACTCATGTAGTTGAAACAAATCAACATAGCCTTCACGATATTTATGTTCATGGTAGATTATATCCTACTCATGCTTGTACTCAGTGTGAATTAATTTTAATGCATGTTCATGACTGTTGTCACTCTCTCAGTTGGTCGCTTCCCAGTCTTTTGCTAGCCTTCACCTGTACTAAGCGGGAATACTGCTTGTGCATCCAAACTCCTTAAACCCCAAAGTTGTTCCATATGAGTCCACCATACCTTCCTATATGTGGTATATACCTGCCGTTCCAAGTAAATTTGTATGTGCCAAACTCCAAACCTTCAAATGAAATTCTGTTTTGTATGCTCGGGTAGCTCATGTTTCAACTAGGGATGCCTGTATCTTCCATGCTAGGTGGGTTATTCTCAAGAGGAGTAGACTCCGCTCCTCATTCACAAGAAAGGGCCGGTAACCGGGATGCCCAGTCCCATGATCCAAAAATATCAAAGCAAATCAATATAATTAAACAAAACTCCCCCAGGGCTGTTGTTAGTTGGAGGCACTCGTTGTTTCGAGCAAGCCATGGATTGATGCTTGTTGGTGGTGGGGGAGTATAAACTTTTACCATTCTATTTAGGAACTGCCTATAATGCATGTAGTATGGAAGATATAGCCATCTCATAGTTGTTGCATTGACAGTGAAAGTATACCGCTCGAAATGTTATTCCTCTCTATTTTAAAATCGAGCTCTGGCACCTCTACAAATCCCTGCTTCCCTCTGCGAAGGGCCTATCTATTTACTTTTATGTTGAGTCATCATCCCTCTTATTAAAAGCACCCGCTGGAGAGCACACTGTCATTTGCATTCATTACTATTGGTTTATATTGGGTATGACTTGACTGGATCTCTTTTACAATGAATTACAATGTCTAGTCGGTCCTTGATCTTTAAAGGTGCTCTGGATTTATGTTTTGCGGTCTTAGAAAGGGCTAGCGAGATACCATTTTGTTATATCATATTGTGATTGTTTTGAGAAAGTGTTGTCATCTGAGTTTTATTATTATGGCTCGCTAGCTGATTATGCCATTGATATGAGTAATTGTGAGAGTTAAGCATTATTGTGAGTATGGTTAGTTCATAATACTTATTGAAACCCTGAATGCTGGCATCACATATTTACAAAAACAAGAGCAAATAGAGTTTGTAAAAGTTCTTCTTTATCACTTTCAGTTTATCCACTGAATTGCTGGAGGACAAACAAAGGTTTAAGCTTGGGGGAGTTGATACGTCTCCAATGTATCTACTTTTCCAAACACTTTTGCCCTTGTTTTGGACTCCAACTTGCATGATTTGAATGAAACTAACCCGGACTGACGCTGTTTTCAGCAGAACTGCCATGATGTTGTTTTATGTGTAGAAAACGAAAGTTCTCGGAATGACCTGAAAATCCACGGAGACAAATTTTGGAAAATATAAAAAATACTGGCGAAAGAATCAAGACCAGGGGGCCCACACCCTATCCACGAGGGTGGGGGCGCGCCCTCCCCCTGGGCGCGCCCCCCTGTCTCGTGGCCCCCCTGAGGCTCCACCGACCTCAACTCCAACTCCATATATTCCGTTTCACGGAAAAAAATCAAAGAGAGAGTTTCATCGCGTTTTACGAGACGGAGCCGCCGCCAAGCCCTAATCTCTCTCGGGAGGACTGATCTGGAGTCCGTTCGGGGCTCCGGAGAGGGGGATTCATCGCCATCGTCATCATCAACCATCCTCCATCACCAATTTCATGTTGCTCACCGCCGTGCGTGAGTAATTCCATCGTAGGCTTGCTGGACGGTGATGGGTTGGATGAGATTTACCATGTAATCAAGTTAGTTTTGTTAGGGTTTGATCCCTAGTATCCACTATGTTCTGAGATTGATGTTGCTATGAGTTTGCTATGCTTAATGCTTGTCACTAGGACCCGAGTGCCATGATTTCAGATCTGAACCTATTATGTTTTCATGAATATATGTGTGTTCTTGATCCTATCTTGCGAGTCTATAGTCACCTATTATGTGTTATGATCCGACAACCCCGAAGTCACAATAATCGGGATACTTCTCGGTGATGACCATAGTTTGAGGAGTTCATGTATTCACTATGTGCTAATGCTTTGTTCCTGTTCTCTATTAAAAGGAGGCCTTAATATCCCTTAGTTTATGCTAGGACCCTCTGCCATGGGAGGGTAGGACAAAAGACGGCATGCAAGTTCTTTTCCATAAGCACGTATGACTATATTCGGAATACATCCCCACACATTACATTGATGAACTCGAGCTAGTTCTGTGTCACCCTATGTTATAGCTATTACATGAGGAATCGCATCCGACATAATTATCCATCACTGATCCAATGCCTACGAGCTTTTCACATCTTGTGTTTCACTTATTTACTTTTCCGTTGCTACTGTTACAATTCCTACAAAACTATTATCTTTACTTTTGCCACTGTTACATTTATTATCATACCACTTTGCTACTAAATACTTTGCTGCAGATACTAAGTTATCTAGGTATGGTTGAATTGACAACTCAACTGCTAATACTTAAGAATATTCTTTGGCTCCCCTTGTGTTGAATCAACAAATTGGGTTGTATACTCTACCCTCAAAAGTTGTTGCGATCCCCTACACTTGTGGGTTATCAGGCGGACGCAATAGACCTTGTCCAACACTGCATCGGTTGCCAGCTTTTTGCAAATCAAAGCCATATGCCACCCACTGCCCTCCAAACAATCCCCATAACTTGGCCCTTTGCAGTTTGGGGGCTCGATATGGTTGGACCCCTTATAGGAGGAAGCCAAGAGAAGAAATACTTGTTTGTCATGGTCGATAAATTCACCAAATGGATAGAAGCCAAACCAGTTAAAACGGCAGAATCCGGACCAGTGATAGACTTTATATCCAGGGTCGTACACCGCTACGGTGTCCCCCACAGCATCATCACCGATAACGACTCAAACTTTATAGCCGATGAGGTGAAAACCTGGTGTAGCAAGATGGGCATAAAACTTGATTACGCCTCTGTCTATCACCCCGAAGAAAACGGTCAAGTTGAACGAGCGAATAGTCTTATTATGAGCGGCATTAAACCCAGACTAGTGCGATCCTTGAAGGAATCAAATACGCACTGGGTCAAGGAGCTTGACTCCGTATTATGGGGGCTGCGGACCACGCCAAATCGCACAACCGGATACATACCATTTTTATGGTATACGACACAGAGGCAGTGCTACCCTGCGATATCATCCATGATTCACCTAGAGTATGCATGTACGAAGAGAGAGAGGCCGAGCTGGATCGGCAGGACAGCTTAGATGCCCTGGAGGAGGAGCGTGACGTCGCGAAGGCCCATTCCGCATTCTATCAATAGTAGGCTCAAATATCAAAGCAGAGAAGTGCGGGCAAAACTTATAACATTGGCGAACTCGTTCTACGCCTACCAGAGAAGAAAAAGGACAAGCTCAAGCCCAAGTGGGAGGGCCCCTTCGTCATTGACAAAGTTCTCACTGGAGGTGCGTACCGTCTGCGTGGTGCATCAGACAATCGACTCGAGCCGAACCCATGGAACGCGGCCAGACTCCAAAGATTCTACGCCTAGTGCCAAACTCCGTGTTTGTCTCCTTACCTCCGTCTCCCTTTTTAAATTATATCCTCTCTCTCTCTCTCTGCCTTTTACATTTATAGCCTTAAAATCTTCAAATATGCTTTGACCGCACACTCTGGCCATGCTATGTGCGCTAAATATACCTGGGGGCTTCTTACACGGAAGCTTAATTGTCTTCTGGGCTTTATGCCCTCCACATACGTGTCACTTCTCCGTATGTGCCTTTTTTCACCACTATATTCATCGATATGACTTAAGTTTTGGCCAAGCTGGGTTGCCTAGCTCTTGTGTTTGTGCCGTACATTCTTGTTAATTCGGCTAGGGCATAATAGGTGCACCTCTGCGATTGTTACTGCGGGTCAGCTGGATGTGTACCTCAGACTAGGTGAAGCCGAAAGCTAGCATTCTTAAGGGAATATTCGGTCGGTGAACAAAAGATGTATTTTACCTATTACAAAACATGCCCCCGGGTGCTTATATCCTACGTAAATTTTTGTAGTTTGGACATGCACATCAATGCATGCACACCTAGGGAAAGGAACCCTTAACGGAACTATTCTCCCTGGAAGATGTTTCTTACTACCCATGTAATATAACATAACTAGTTGGGTACTTGTCTGTTCAAGAACTTATGACCCCTACGCCTGGTTTTCACGCGTGCCCCGGTTTTCACGTAACCGAGCGGGTAGTCGGATACACTCCGGACTGTCGGGTCCAGAGGTTGAAGCGAAAAGGTCGTCCAAGACAAATGATATACAATCTGGCTAGGGACAAAATATGTCCTTCGAAGTACAATGTCACTTAGACTAGCTAAACTCTTCTTCTATACCATCCAACAGGCTGTCTAGCCTACAGTCCTATTGGGAATACTTAGCGGCTAATGCTACTTGGTCATACACCATATGTACAGGGATCTCCTTCCCATCTGACCCTACAGGTCCGACCTCGGCCATGTGGTTCGGGTCAGCCTTGGTGTACCGCGTCTTCACCATGGCCCAGGCTTCCCTTGCGCCTTGCCGACAGGCCGATATCTTCCATAATTGGAAGCGCTGTTGCGCTCCCTTGAGCATCTCCACAAGCTCCCCCATGCCTCCTGGAAGTGAGGTGGATGGACACAATGCCTGAGCAATGCTCTGCATCACCTGCCGAACTTGTTCGTGCAGTTGTGAGAGATCCGACAGTAGATTGCCTGCAGATCCGGGCATTTCCTCCTCAGGACGGCCAGTTAGCATGCCTACAGACATAATTCTGTTAGCACGCTTCTTTGCCGAACTTTATAGTGGTTCGTCAGGGCACTTACTGAATATGCTGCACCATAGCCTCTTAATCTCCTTTACGGAGTCAGCAAGCTGGGCCCGAATTGAAGGAAATATGCCCTAGAGGCAATAATAAAGTTATTATTTATTTCCTTATTTCATGATAAATGTTTATTATTCATGCTAGAATTGTATTAACGGGAAACTTAGTACATGGGTGAATACATAGACAAACATAATGTCACTAGTATGCCTCTACTTGACTACCTCGTTGAATCAAAGATGATTAAGTTTCCTAGCCATAGACATGAGTTGTCATTTGATTAATGGGATCACATTAGCGAATGATGTGATTGACTTGACCCATTCTGTTAGCTTAGAATTTGATCATTTAGTAAGTTGCTATTGCTTTCTTCATGACTTATACATGTTCCTATGACTATGAGATTATGCAAATCCAGTTTACCGTAGGAACACTGTGTGTGCTACCAAACATCACAACAGAACTGGGTGATTATGAAGGTGCTCTACAGGTGTCTCCAAAGGTACTTGTTGAGTTGGCATATTTCGAGATTAGGATTTGTCACTCCGATTGTCGGAGAGGTATCTCTGGGCCCTCTCGGTAATGTACATCACTATAAGCCTTGCAAGCAATGTGACTAATGAGTTAGTTGCGGGATGATGCATTACATAACGAGTGAAGACACTTGCCGATAATGAGATTGAACTAGGTATTGAGATACCGACGATCAAATCTCGGGCAAGTAACATACCGATGACAAAGGGAACAACGTATGTTGTTATGCGGTTTGACCGATAAATATCTTCGTAGAATATGTGGGAGCCAATATGAGCATCCAGGTTCCCCTATTGGTTATTGACCGGAGACGTGTCTCGGTCATGTCTACATAGTTCTCGAACCCGTAGGGTCTGCACGCTTAATGTTCGATGACGGTTATATTATGAGTTTATGTGTTTTGATGTACTGAAGGTAGTTCGGAGTCCCGGATGAGATCAGGGACATGACGAGGAGTCTCGAAATGGTAGAGACATAAAGATCGATATATTGGACGACTATATTTGGACACCGGAGTGGTTGCGGGTGAGACTGGGACAATACCAGCTCCGGGAGGTTATCGGAACCCCCCGGGAGGAATATGGGCGTTAATGGGCTTTAGTGGAAAGGAGGGGAAAGGAGCAAGGGAGGGAGTGCCCCCCCAAGCCCAATCCGAATAGGGAGGGGGGCTGCCCCCCCCTTTCCTTTCTCCCTCCTTCCTCTTCCTTCCCTCTCCCTCTCCAAATAGGAAAAGGAGGAGTCCTACTCCCGGTGGGAGTAGGACCCCCCTTGGGCGCGCCTCCTCCCCTTGGCCGGCCCCCTCCTCCACTCCTTTATATACGGGGGAGGGGGGCACCCATAGACACAACAATTGATCATTGATCTCTTAGCCGTGTGCGGTGCCCCCCTCCACCATAGTCCTCCTCGATAATATCACAGTGATGCTTAGGCGAAGCCCTGCGTCGGTAGAACATCATCATCATCACCACGCCGTCGTGCTAACAGAACTCTCCCTCGAAGCTCGGCTGGATCGGAATTCGAGGGACGTCATCGAGTTGAACATGTGCAAGAACTCGGAGGTACCGTGCTTTCGGTGCTTGATCGGTCGGACCGTGAAGACGTACGACTACATCAACCGCATTGTTCTAACACTTCTGGTTTCGGTCTACGAGGGTACGTGGGCACACTCTCTCCTCTCATTGCTATGCATCACCATGATCTTGCGTGTGCGTAGGATTTTTTTTGCAATTACTACATTCCCCAACAATGGCATCCGAGCCAGGTTTTATGCGTAGATGTTATATGCACGAGTAGAACACAAGTGAGTTGTGGGCGATACAAGTCATACTGCTTACCAGCATGTCATACTTTGGTTCGGCGGTATTGTTGGATGAAGCGGCCCGGACCAACATTACGCGTACGCTTACGCGAGACTGGTTCTACCGACGTGCTTTGCACATAGGTGGCTGGCGGGTGTCAGTTTCTCCAACTTTAGTTGAACCGAGTGTGGCTACGCCCGGTCCTTAAGAAGGTTAAAACAACACTAACCTGATGAACTATCGTTGTGGTTTTGATGCGTAGGTAAGAACAGTTCTTGCTCAGCCCGTAGCATCCAAGTAAAAACTTGCAACAACAAAGTATAGGGCGTCTAACTTGTTTTTACAGGGCATGTTGTGATGTGATATGTTCAAGACATGATGCTAAATTTTATTGTATGAGATGATCATGTTTTGTAACAAAGTTATCGGCAACTGGCAGGAGCCATATGGTTGTCGCTTTATTGTATGCAATGCAATCGCCCTGTAATTGCTTTACTTTATCACTAAGCGGTAGCGATAGTCGTAGAAGCAATAGTTGGCGAGACGACAACAATGTTACGATGGAGATCAAGGTGACGCGCCGATGATGATCGTGATCATGACGGTGCTTCGGAGATGGAGATCACAAGCACAAGATGACGATGGCCATATCATATCACTTATATTGATTGCATGTGATGTTTATCTTTTATGCATCTTATCTTGCTTTGATTGACGGTAGCATTATAAGATGATATCTCACTAAATTTCAAGATAAAAAGTGTTCTCCCTGAGTATGCACCATCACCAAAGTTCGTCGTGCCCAGACACCACGTGATGATTGGGTGTGATAAGCTCTATGTCCATCTACAACGGGTGCAAGCCAGTTTTGCACACGTAGAATACTCAGGTTAAACTTGACGAGCCTAGCATATGAAGATATGGGCTCGGAACACTGAGACGAAAGGTCGAGCGTGAATCATATAGTAGATATGATCAACATAGTGATGTTCACCATTGAAAACTACTCCATTTCACGTGATGATCGGTTATGGTTTAGTTGATTTGGATCACGTGATCACTTAGATGATTAGAGAGATGTCTATCTAGTGGGAGTTCTTAAGTAATATGATTAACTGAACTTAAATTTATCATGAACTTAGTCCTGGTAGTATTTTGCAAATTATGTTGTAGATCAATAGCTCGCGTTATTGCTTTCATATGTTTATTTTGATATGTTCCTAGAGAAAACTGTGTTGAAAGATGTTAGTAGCAATGATGCGGATTGGATCCATGATCTGAGGATTGTCCTCATTACTGCACAGAAGAATTATGTCCTTGATGCACCGCTAGGTGACGGACCTATTGCAGGAGCAGATGCAGATGTTATGAACGTTTGTCTAGCTCAATATGATGACTACTTGATAGTTTTGTGCACCATGCTTAATGGCTTAGAATCGGGACTTCAAAGACGTTTTGAACGTCATGGACCATATGAGATGTTCCAGGAGTTGAAGTTAATATTTCAAGCAAATACCCGAGTTGAGAGATATGAAGTCTCCAAAAAGTTCTATAGCTAAAAGATGGAGGAGAATTGCTCAACTAGTGAGCATGTGCTTAGATTGTCTGGGTACTACAATCGCTTGAATTAAGTGGGAGTTAATCTTCCAGATAAGATAATTATTGATAGAGTTCTCTAGTCACCATCACCAATTTACTAGAACTTCATGATGAACTATAGTATGCGAGGGATGACCAAAACGATTCCCGAGCTCTTCGTGATGTTGAAATCGACGAAGGTAGAAATCAAGAAAGAGCATCAAGTATTGATGATTGACAAGACCACTAGTTTCAAGAAAAGGGAAGAGGGAAAGAAAGGGAACTTCAAGTAGAATGGCAAGCAAGTTGTAACTCCCGTGAAGAAGCCCAAAGCTAGACCAAAGCCTAAAACTGAGTGCTTCTAGTGCAAAGGAAATGGTCACTGGAAGCAGAAAAATCCTGAATATTTGGTGGATAAGTAGGATGGCAAAGTGAACAAGGGTATATTTTATATACAGGTTATTGATGTGTACCATACTAGTGTTTATAGTAGCCCCTAGGTATTTGATACTTGTTCGGTTGCTAAAAATTAGTAACTCGAAACAGGAGTTACAGAATAAACAGAGACTAGTTGAGGGTGAAGTGACGATGAGTGTTGGATGTAGTTCCAAGATTGATATGATCATCATTGCACACTCCCTATACTTAGTGTTAGACCTAAATAAATGTTATTTGGCATTTGCGTTGAGCATGAATATGATTTGATCATGTTTATTGCAAAACGGTTATTCATTTAAAGTCAGAGTATAATTGTTGTTCTGATTACATGAATAAAACCTTCAATGGTCATACACCCAATGAAAATAGTTTGTTGGATCTCGATCGTAGTGATACACATATTCATAATATTGATGCCAAAAGATGCAAAGTTGATAATGACAGTGCAACTTATTTGTGGCACTGTCATTTGGGTCATATCGGTGTAAAGCGCATGAAGAAACTCCATAAAGATGGATTTTCGGAATCACTTGGTTATGTATCATTTGATGCTTACGAACCGTGCCTTTTGGGAAGATGACTAAAACTCCGTTCTCCGGAACAATGGAACGAGCTACTGAGTTGTTGGAAATAATACATACCGATGTATGCGGTCCAATGAGTGTTGATGCTCGTGGCGAGTATCGTTATTTTCTGACCTTCACAAATGATTTGAGCAGATATGAGTATATCTACTTAATGAAGCACAAGTCTGAAACATTTGAAAAGTTCAAAGAATTTCAGAGTGAAGTGGAGAATCATCGTAACAAGAAAATAAAGTTTCTACAATATGATCGTAGAGGAGAATATTTGAGTTACGAGTTTGGCCTTCATTTAAAACAATATGGAATAGTTTCACAACTCACGCCACAAGGAACACCTTAGCGTAATGGTGTGTCCGAATGTCATAACCACACTTTATTGGATATGGTGCGATCTATGATGTATTTACCGATTTAGCACTATCATTTTGGGGTTGTGCATTAGAGACAGCTGCATTCACTTTATAAAGGGCACCATGAAAATCCGTTGAGACGACGCCTTATGAACTGTGGTTTGGCAAGAAACCAAAGTTGTCGTTTCTTAAAGTTTGGGGCTGTGATGCTTATGTGAAAAAGCTTCAACCTGATATGCTTGAACCCAAATCGGAGAAGTGCGTCTTCATAGAATACCCAAAGGAAACTGTTGGGTACACCTTCTATCACAGATCTGAAGGCAAGATATTCGTTGCTAAGATGGATCCTTTCTAGAGAAGGAGTTTGTCTCGAAATAAGTGAGTGGGAGGAAAGTAGAGCTTGATAAGGTAATTGTACCTTCTCCCGAATTGGGAAAGTAGTTCATC
This sequence comes from Triticum aestivum, assembly GCF_018294505.1. Taxonomy (NCBI): domain Eukaryota; kingdom Viridiplantae; phylum Streptophyta; class Magnoliopsida; order Poales; family Poaceae; genus Triticum; species Triticum aestivum. The sequence continues at coordinate 480,451,007 of NC_057801.1, read as the reverse complement.
ACAGAAATTAGTTCCAGTGATTCCTACACCAATTGGTGAGGAAGCTAATGATGATGATCATGAAACTTCAGATCAAGTTACTACAGAACCTCATAGGTCTTCCAGAGTACGGTCCGCACCAGAGTGGTACGATAATCCTGTTCTGGAAGTCATGTTACTAGACCATGATAAACCTACGAACTACGAGGAAGCGATGATGAGCCCAGATTCCGCGAAATGGCTGGAGGCCATGAAATCTAAGATAGGATCCATGTATGAGAACAAAGTGTGGACTTTGGTGGACTTGCCTGATGATCGGTAAGCCATAGAAAATAAATGGATCTTCAAGAGGAAGATGGACGTTGATAGTAGTGTTACTATCTACAAAGCTCGACTTGTCGCAAAAAGGTTTTAGACAAGTTCAAGGTGTTGACTACAATGAGATTTTCTCAACTGTAGCGATGCTTAAGTCTGTCCGAATCATGTTAGCATTTGCCAAATTTTATGAAATCTGGCAAATGGATGTCAAAACTGCATTCCTTAATGGTTTTCTTAAAAAGGAGTTGTATATGATGCAACCAGAAGGTTTTTTCAATCCTAAAGGTGCTAACAAAATGTGCAAGCTCCATCGATCCATCTATGGACTGGTGCAAGCATCTCGGAGTTGGAATATACACTTTGATAAGTTGATCAAAGCATATTGTTTTATACGGACTTGCAGTGAACCTTGTATTTACAATAAAGTGAGTGGGAGCACAACACCCTTTCTGATAAGTACATGTTTGTGACATATTGTTGATCAGAAATGATGTAGAATTTTGCTGGAAGCCATAAAGAAGTGTTTGAAAGGAGTTCTTTAAAAGAAAGACCTCAGTAAAGCTACTTACATATTGAGCATCAAGATCTATTGAGATGTCACATCCCTGGTCCTGGTCTGCAGTAGGCTAGCCATTCATGTGTGCATCATGTTTAATTTTTCAAATGAACTTGAAATGGGGATTGCCTAAACCCTAGCATTAAAGGAATTCACTAGGTTCACCTAAAATATTTTCAGTAAGTCCAAATGGCTTTCAAAAATGTTCATCATTTATGGGAAATACTGTAAACAGTAGCCAGAGGTGATGCACATTTTTTCATGACATATTTGGGATCTGAATTAAATCATACTCTATTTGAATTTGGGCATTTAAATTCTATAAAATATTTAAAATGTCCAAATAATCCTAAACTGAAATGTTCCATGTTGGATATATTCCAAACAGTGGCCATGACCAGTTTGGTGATTTTTGAGTGCGCCTAAGTATTTTTAATAAAGCCCTAAATTTTACAGAAAATAGAAAACAGGAAATAAAACAGAGCAACCTTACATGGACTTACCTTGAGGCCCACCAGGGATACTAGCCCACCTGTGTGACCCGTTACTGTGCAGCCCAGCTGCCAGTCATCTTCCTCCCCCTCGCCCCGAAGCAGCTGCGTGCTGGACGCACGCGCGTCGATGTCGGCCACCTCCTGCTTCGTGCTGGAGGCCTCTCCTTCGTCCTAATCTGTGTCTGGCGACGCCACGCACCCTTATGGACCTCTCTCACTCTCCTCCCGTCCTCATCCCCTCCTCTGGCCCTCTCTCGCAAGAACAGAGCGCAACCGTCGCCGCCGCCGAGCTCCACCACGGCCACATCCATCTCCGAGCCCCTCCGACGCGCCTCCGAGCTCTGCAGTGACACCCCCGTCCTCTCCACCGAGCCACAAGACGTCGGACGCCCTGTGGAGCCGCCTTCGCCCTCGTCTTCCTCCTCGGGCACCCGAGATCGCCGTCATTGTTTTGTCGTCACCAAGCCGTCCCCGAGCCCACTAGCCTTCTCTGCGAGTTCACCGTGAGCACGGGAATCTTTCCCCCTCTTCCCTGCCACGTTTGCACCGCGTAGCTATCGAATCCGCCGGAACCGCGAGCTTACCACCACCGGCAATGTCGCCGCCGCCGCACTAGTCACTGGAGCTCATGTCCGAGCACTCCATCGTGCTCAGCACGCTCCTAGTAGCACATATCACCCCACCACCGTCCTCCCCGTGCACCACAACACGATCCCGTGCACAACCGAACTCCGCCACCGCCTTTGAGCTCGTGGCCGTCCACTCCAGCCACCCCCGGCCCGGCTACTGCCACCAGCCGACGCGCTACAACACCAGCTACCCGTAGAGACCAACCGCGGCTCAAACCATTGCCTGTACGCAAAACCCGAGCAACTCCGGCGTGTTGCCACCACGGTTTTGGTCGCCGCCGGCTGAACTCCGGTGACGCCGACGTGGCGCACTTACTTAGCCACTAATGACCTTGCATAGCCCCATCTCTCACTGACATATGGGCCCCATGCCCTTAATTAACCACGGCTTAAACTTCTGTTAGTTTAGGTTAATCACAGCGGCCCCACGCGTCGGCGTTGACCTCGCTGACGTGGCCGTTGACTGGACCCACAAGTCAGCGACACCAACCAGCCCCAGCCACTGACCAATGGACCCCACTGGTCAGGTTTGACCTGGACCGACCCAGTTGACCTGCTGAAGCCATGCTGGTGTCATGCTGACGCAGTTAATCATTTTCTGGAATAAAAATAATCCAGGAAATTCCAGAAAATAGCTTAAACTTCCAAAATTCATATAAATTCAACCGTAACTCAGAATAAAATAATTTATATATGAAAAATGAACAAAAAAATCCAATCTATCCATTTGTACCATTTTCATGCATGATAGAACAACTTGTGACTACTGTTTAGGACAATTCAATTAAATGGCATTTAAATAACCACATGTGGAGTTTGAATTTGAATCTTGGATTCAAACCAACTTCATTTAATCTAGTTTTAGTTGCATTAGCACAAACCACAGCATATTTCCATGTCACATTCATGCATCATATTATTGCATTGCATTGATTGTGTTCTTTCTCCGTTGCCGGTAATTGTTCCCCTCAGTAGACGTGGTACCGACGATGAGTTCGATGACACCGATGAAGAGATATACTATCTTCAGAAGGGCCAGGCAAGAAAAACCCCCTTGTTCATTCCGATACAATCCCACTCTCTCGCTCCTGCTCTCTTTTACTGCATTAGGACAACACCGATTCATCCGTTACTTGCTGCCGTAGCTGAACCCCTTTATCCTTTGCATGACCTGTCATTGCCACAGTAAATAGATGAAACCCACTAGCATGAGTAGGAGTTGTTTGAGCCCTGATGTGCCTACTCATTCATGTTTGTTTGTCATGCCTGCTATTGCTTAGAGTTGTGTCAGGTTTGATTCATCGGGGATGAATTGGAATGTGGTGAACATGTCCTACTGTTGAGAGCTAAATGTATGAACACGATTTGGTAAAGGTAGCGGTGAGAGGCCATGTAGGAGTACATGGTGGGTTGTCTCATTGCAGCCGTCCTCGGGAACTGAGTTCTGTGTTTGTGATCCATGAACAGTTACTACCACACATTGGGTTCCGGTAACTCGACCCCTCTCGACTTATTAATCAACATGATCTCTGTCCAGGAGTTGCAACTAGTTTCTGGTGTTTGTAGGTAGTGTTAGTAGTCTACCAAGTGGCACCCGGTACATGTGGGCTTGGGACAGACTAGGCACAGTGGCACGGTGTACCAAGTGGCACCAGAATGGTGGGCTTGGGAACCCTGCTCACATCGTTTGGGGCCGTGAGCGACACCCCGGGCGGATCTCCTTGCGGATGGAACCCGAATAGGCGATAAACCTAGACGAGAGACTTGTGTGGTTAGTCAGGTCGTGGCCGACACCCTCGCTGGGCTTCCGCTTGAAGGTTGCCGAGTACATGTCGTGTAAACGGCGGTAAGTGGTGAGAGCGTGTGTGAAGAAGTACACCCCTGCAGGGTTAACATTATCTATTCGAGTAGCCGTGTCCGCGGTAAAGGACTTCTGGGTTGCCTATACAGTTCATAGATACCTTGAAGTGGATACTCTAAAATACGCAAGATAAGCGTGAGTGCTATGGATGGCATTCTGTAGGGAGACGGGAGCGGATCCATAGTGGTGTATTGATATGGTGAATATGTGGACTCGTGTGCGCCACCTCAAAAGAGTCACTTGCAGTCATAGTTCAGGATAGCCACCGAGTCAAAGCTGGCTTGCTGCAGTTAAACTCCACCACCCCTTTGTTGATAATGATGCATATGTAGATAGTTCTGATGTATGTCTTGCTGGGTACATTTGTACTCACGTTTGCCTATTTTATGTTTTTGCAGAGAGACTTCAGTCTCGCTAGTAGTTCTGCTTGGACTTCGACGTTTAGCTTGTTACCTCAGCTATGATCTTGTGCCCTTGGCAGGATCTGGTAGATAGACAGGCTTCACAGCCTTTTTCATTTGTAGATGTCTGTACTCAGACATGTTAAGCTTTTGCTTGTGCTTGACTTGTGTGCTCTGAATGCTGGGTCGAGAGACCCATGTTTGTATATCTCGATCCTCGAAGCCTATTGAATAAAATACTTGAGTTGTAGAGTCATGTTGTGATGCCATGTTGTATTTGCACATATCGAGCTTATTGTGTGTATGTTATTGAAATGCTTGGTATGTGTGGGATCTAACTATCTAGTTGTTTATCCTTAGTAGCCTCTCTTACCTGGAAATGTCTCTTGGTGCTTCCACCGAGCCATGGTAGCTTGTTACTGCTGCGGAACACTTAGGCTGGCCGGCATGTGTCATTCTTCGTTCCTGTGTCTGTCCCTTCGGGGAAATGCCACGCGATGAATACCGGAGTCCTGTTAGCCCGCTACAGCCCGGTTCACCGGAGTCCTGCTAGCCCAGTGTTATAGCCTTGATTCACTCGCTGATGACCAACACGTTCGATGTTGGGTGATGGATGCTTGTCCCTGTAAGTTTGTGCCACTTTGGGTTCACGACTAGCCATGTCAGCCCGGGCTCCTTATCATATGGATGCTAGTGACACTATCATATACGTGTGCCAAAAGGCGCAAACGGTCCCGGGCAAAGGTAAGGCGACACCCGTGGGAATACCGTGCGTGAGGCCGCAAAGTGATATGAGGTGTTACATGCTAGATCGATGTGGCATTGAGTCGGGGTCCTGATAGCTTTGGTATCAGAGCCTGATTGCATGTAGGACTACCAAGCCAAACTGGTCGAAGTTGAGTCTAGAAATTCTTTAGTTATATGTAGGGGAATTGATTGTGGGATGGAATGTAAGGCTCTTTTTACTCCTTATACCTTATGCCCTTCTGATCTGAGTCATCTTATCTTTCCTGCGGGGTTAAGGAACTAGGCTCTCTCTTCCTTCTATCAGGATCACGTGTTACTAATCCGTAGACTTGTAGGATTGATGGTTCTAATCTTCAGTTCGGTTCCTACTACTCCCGTGTATTCATAGTTGGCCTCGGAATCTTGATATTGTGATGATCGAGTGGTTATGCCACCATTTTGTAGGATGTCTTAAATCATTTTGAGCATTTACAGTCGTTATGCTGTCCGAGTCATCCCAGGTTTCTAAATAGTCTGAAGCATTTGCAAAATCCCTTCCCCCTGTTCCGATGTCCTTTGTTCCAGATTAGCACACTAATCGGTGTGTTGAGGTACTCTATTGCCTCGACATATATGTTGGAATTATTATTATGACCCTAGGTATCTAGAGTATCACCTAGTAATCTAGCCACGTTTTGTATTCCCAGGGTGATGATTCTGGCCATCATTCTCGAAAGCATCCCGTGATGCAATTTAGTTAGTAGGTATTCCACTCCTAGGTTCCTGAACCCGAGATTCACCTTACTTACCTCGTGTTGATAGTGTTTGCTCGTTCCTTTAGGTTATTAGTAACCCTTGCATTAGTCCTCGAGGTCCGTGGTATTTCCTTCTTCCAAATACTATGAACCACTTATGGCAGAAGTATGTTGGATCAAAGATCACAACAGGAGTGCTCTCAATGAGTTCTCCGTTTTTTATTGTGGCTCTGCCAGTTCAACCTTCCTGCATGGGTTATCCGGAAGAAATATGTTGAACTCGTTCGACATGCTAGTCCATGCACCCACAACTCAGAAAATCATATGTTCTTTTGAGTTGTCCCTCTTTAGTTGTATTCTGACCTTCGTCTATCAATTGATAGTAAGGAGTAGTTATGTATTCGTGTTCATCGATGCCACTACTCTTGTGGCCCGTCAAGCCATTCTATTCGAGAATGACTAGGAGAAACAAACTCCAGAACCTCATCCATATCTAGGATTGGGTCAAAGCAATTGTATTCCGCAGATCAAAATGCCAATCCGGCTTTTGTTCTGTTCTACCCCGGGGTATTACCCTCTTTATGTCAAGAAAGTCATAGGAATTGCACATCATCTTATGAATTCTTGGTGCAGTGATACTTCTCGCCATCATTATTAATTCCTCGGTTCCGTATTATTGTAATCGGAATGGTGACAGGTGAACTATGATGTGTGAAATCAATACTGCTAGCACCCCCGTCGCTTGGTATTTAATGGACAATAATCTCATTCTTAGTGTGTTGGTATTGAATTATCATTCTAAGATTGATCGTGCTACCTAGTCCTTATTTCCTGGTGCACTCTTCGATCAACAAGTTAGGAATGTGTCAATCCTTGCTTATTTGATCATATCGTCTTGCTCTAAAAACCAAGATTGTTCTCGAGCTTAGTAACATATCGGTGGTTCGTGATGTTCCGAATATCTTCTCGGAAGTATTACCAGGTTGTCACCCGACCGCTATGTTGAGTTCGTGATCATGTTGGTTTTCCTCCACCACCCATTCTCCAAGAATATGTGTTGGATACCCCTGAGCTAGTTGGTTAAGCCAAAAAACAACTTGGAGAGTTCGAAGATAAAAGCTTGTCCGACTTAGTTCATTTTAAGGGATATCTTGTATGTGTGTTGAAGAAAGTTGATATTTCATCGACTGACCCTCGTGATCAGTTAATGGACCTATCATTTTATCCAACCTTTGATTTGAGTATGGGCTATCATCAAATCAGACCAGAACCAACGATATTCGTAATGTTGTCTTACTCGTGGTTGATCCCTCGAGCATACACCATTATATCTTTCGGGTCTGACCAATGCTATCACTTGTTCACATAATTATGGAACTCCATCCTCATGGAAACTTGGATGAATTGTTGTTGAGCCCATCGACAACATCCTTATCTCCTCCATGATTTTGTTGGACATTGAACTGGTATTGGAAACTTTATAAGCATTATCTTCATATCCCGTGCTTGAAGCATATGTTTGGATGAAAGAAGTGACCTCTTCTAATTCATGTGCATTTGGTGTAAGTTGCCGCCATGAGTTCGAGATAGATTGTTTTTTGTTTCCTCTGGAACCATCCCAAGTCATTCATGCATGTGCGAAGTATGCTATAGTTTGACAGGCTCGCTACCTCCATTCCACATGTATCTCCTAGTACACCAAGCCACTGGCTGCTTTGTTCAAGGACAAGAAGTTACTTCATAAGAGCTAATCATGACTTATGTTAGGACTTCGTTATCCTCGATGATGGTTCCCAACCTGAACTCGGTAGTGTTTTATTATAAGACTACTATGTGGTCATGCTTGTCTAGGACAACATGTTCACATGTATGTAGCAGAAACAGCTCATGTTTTGGAGCTTGCTATCGTAGTTCATTTCCCGAGAATCTCGCAACGTCATCTCGTCGGTTTGTGTTGCAAACTTTCATTTCTCTTTCTAGACTTGATGAGTCTGGAATATCATGTTACCAACCAGATCTGAATCTCAGGCAGATATGATGGTTGGAACTTCTACCAAGAACTATGATATATGTTCCAGTGAAGTGGACGCACCTAGCTAGAAGCACTATTATTGTAGTATCTTGTTTAAGTCATTTGGTCACCTCCCATGAGGATCACGCATGACTTATTCTAGAAATTGATCCTTATGGATTTTGTGCTCCCGAAGTCCGACCTTTACTTGATGGCCATGTCGATGCTTTTAAGCATGATCGTGGTAGCTAGCACATCAAGGAGAACATTAGAAGCAGAGTGCTAAATGTCTCTTGGTCGATCATCCTGATTTTGTCCCCTTGGCCTCGCTAAGGTGAAATCTGAAGAAGGTGTTGTCTTCCTTTGTATCTGCATCATCCATCATTATTAATCATGGTAGTCCATTGTGTTGCCAGGATCCCTGTCATGGATGTTGGTAAAACCTTGATGAATATGGAAATGCTCAAGTTCTTGAGAGCACGCTCAAGCGCTAGGTGTTTTCATCGGCACTAACTGGGATTCCTCTCAGTTTCTTCGGTTATGCTAAAACTTTTCAAACAGTGGACCCACTCTCTACTGTTGAGCTTCTCCCCAGTTACTAAAATCGTCCCTTGTGTTGTTTTCAACAACGTAATCGACATCATCCATTCTAACCCGGGTATGCCATTCTACCGAACCCCTCCAAACGATCGCTCGAGAATTGCCTTAGGCTGGTATAAAGAGTTTCAATGACCTCTATTTCAAAGGTAATTCTTTTTGCCACTTAAGGGATGATTCCACGAGTCACCTCCTCCGAAATGTCTCGTTATGGTATCATGGCAATTCAACTCCTCGCTATGTTGACAACCATTCACCACCCTCTTAAGTGTGGAATTGTTGTCTACCTAGTGAACCCTCGTCATCTGTTCCACTCCATCCCTCTAGATGTATGCTTCGTGTCTCAGCTTGGGAGATGCTGCTATGTCTCATCCCATTAGTTGATCCTGAGTTGTTCGGTCTTCGAGAAGATCAATTCTTCTAGAGTTTTCCTTTCCTCTTCTTGTCATGTTAGTTGGAGTTCTCAGAGGAAGACATCGAGACAAAGATGAGGATCAAATCAACGCCCTATGAAGTGCAACCTGGATCGTGAAGATTGTGTTAGTTTGCGTTTCCCCTTCATCTTACCCTATGCTTCAATCTCGGGACGAGATTTTTGCTTAGTGGGGGTGAGTTTTCACATCCCTGGTCCTGGTCTGCAGTAGGCTAGCCCTTCATGTGTGCATCATGTTTAATTTTTCAAATGAACTTGAAATGGGGATTGCCTAAACCCTAGCATTAAAGGAATTCACTAGGTTCACCTAAAATATTTTCAGTAAGTCCAAATGGCTTTCAAAAATGTTCATCATTTATGGGAAATACTGTAAACAGTAGCCAGAGGTGATGCACATTTTTCCATGACATATTTGGGAACTGAATTAAATCATACTCTATTTGAATTTGGGCATTTAAATTCTATAAAATATTTAAAATGTCCAAATAATCCTAAACTGAAATGTTCCATGTTGGATATATTCCAAACAGTGGCCATGACCAGTTTGGTTATTTTTTAGTGTGCCTAAGTATTTTTAATAAAGCCCTAAATTTTACAGAAAATAGAAAACAGGAAATAAAATAGAGCAACCTTACCTGGACTTACCTTGAGGCCCACTAGGGATACTAGCCCACCTGCGTGGCCCGTTACTGTGCAGCCCAGCTGCCAGTCATCTTCCTCCCCCTTGCCCCGATGCAGCTGCATGCTGGACGCATGCGCGTCGACACCGGCCACCTCCTGCTTCGCGCTGGAGGCCTCTCCTTCGTCCTAATCCGTGTCTAGCGATGCCACGCACCCTTATGGACCTCTCTCACTCTCCTCCCGTCCTCATCCCCTCCTCTGGCCCTCTCTCTCGCAAGAACAAAGCGCAACCGTCGCTGCCGACGAGCTCCACCACGGCCACAGCCATCTCCGAGCCCCTCCGACGCGCCTCCGAGCTCTGCAGTGACGCCCCCGTCCTCTCCGCCGAGCCACAAGACGCCGGACGCCCTGTGGAGCCGCCTTCGCCCTCGTCTTCCTCCTCGGGCACCCGAGATCGCCGTTGTTGTTTCGTCGTCACCAAGCCGTCCTCGAGCCCACCACCGCGCTAGTCACTAGAGCTCGTGCCCGAGCACTCCATCATGCTCAGCACGCTCCCAGTAGCACATATCACCCCACCACCGTCCTCCCCGTGCACCACAACGCAATCCTGTGCACAACCGAACTCCGGCCACCGCCTTTGGGCTCGTGGCCGTCCACTCCGGCCACCCCCGGCCCGGCTACTGCCACCAGTCGACGCGCTACAACACCAGCTACCCGTAGAGACCAACCGCGGCTCAAACCGCTACCTGTACGCGAAACCCGAGCAACTCCGGCGTGTTGCCGCCACGGTTTTGGTCGCCGCCGGCTGAACTCCGGTAACGCCGACGTGGCGCACTTACTTAGCCACTAATGACCTTGCATAGCCCCATCTCTCACTGACATATGGGCCCCACACCCTTAATTAACCACGGCTTAAACTTCTGTTAGTTTAGGTTAATCACAGTGGCCCCACGTGTCGGCGTTGACCTCGCTGACGTGGCCGTTGACTGGACCCACAAGTCAGCGACACCAACCAGCCCCAGCCACTGACCAATGGACCCCACTGGTCAGGTTTGACCTGGACCGACCTAGTTGACCTACTGACGTCTTGCTGCTGTCATGCTGACGTAGTTAATCATTTTCTGGAATAAAAATAATCTAGGAAATTCCAGAAAATAGCTTAAACTTCCAAAATTCATATAAATTCAACCGTAACTCAGAATAAAATAATTTATATATGAAAAATGATCACAAAAATCCAATATATCCATCTGTACCATTTTCATGCATGATAGAACAACTTGTGACTACTGTTTAGGACAATTCAATTAAATGGCATTTAAATAACCACATGTGGAGTTTGAATTTGAATCTTGGATTCAAACCAACTTCATTTAATCTGGTTTTAGTTGCATTAGCACAAACCACAGCATATTGCCATCACACATTCATGCATCATATTGTTGCATTGCATTGATTGTGTTCTTTCTCTGTTGCCGGTAATTGTTCCCCCTCAGTAGACGTGGTACCGACGATGAGTTCGATGACACCGATGAAGAGATATACTATCTTCAGAAGTGCCAGGCAAGCAAAACCCCCTTGTTAATTCTGATACAATCCCACTCTCTCGCTCCTGCTCTCTTTTACTGCATTAGGACAACACTGATTCATCTGTTACTTGTTGCGGTAGCTGAACCCCTTTATCCTTTGCATGAACTGTCATTGCCACAGTAAATAGATGAAACCCACTAGCATGAGTAGGAGTTGTTTGAGCCCTGATGTGCCTACTCATTCATGTTTGTTTGTCATGCCTGCTATTGCTCAGAGTTGTGTCAGGTCTGATTCGTCGGGGATGAATTGGAATGTGGTGAACATGTCCTACTGTTGAGAGCTAAGTGTATGAACATGATTTGGTAAAGGTAGCGGTGAGAGGCCATGTAGGAGTACATGGTGGGTTGTCTCATTGCAGTCATCCTCAGGAACTGAGTTCTGTGTTTGTGATCCATGAACAGTTACTACCACACATTGGGTTCCGGTAACTCGACCCCTCTCGACTTATTAATCAACATGATCTCTGTCCAGGAGTTGCAACTAGTTTCTGGTGTTTGTAGGTAGTGTTAGTAGTCTACCAAGTGGCACCCGGTACATGTGGGCTTGGGACAGACTAGGCACAGTGGCACGGTGTACCAAGTGGCACCAGAATGGTGGGCTTGGGAACCCTGCTCACATCGTTTGGGGCCGTGAGCGACACCCCGGGCGGATCTCCTTGCGGATGGAACCCGAATAGGCGATAAACCTAGACGAGAGACTTGTGTGGTTAGTCAGGTCGTGGCCGACACCCTCGCTGGGCTTCTGCTTGAAGGTTGCCGAGTACATGTTGTGTAAACGGCGGTAAGTGGTGAGAGTGTGTGTGAAGAAGTACACCCCTGCAGGGTTAACATTATCTATTCGAATAGCCGTGTCCGCGGTAAAGGACTTCTGGGTTGCCTATTCAGTTCATAGATAACTTGAAGTGGATACTCTAAAATACGCAAGATAAGCGTGAGTGCTATGGATGGCGTTCTCATAGGGAGACAGGAGCGGATACATAGTGGTGTATTTATATGGTGAATATGTGGACTCGTGTGCGCCACCTCAAAAGAGTCACTTGCAGTCGTAGTTCAGGATAGCCACCGAGTCAAAGCTGGCTTGCTGCAGTTAAACTCCACCACCCCTTTGTTGATAATGATGCATATGTAGATACTTCTGATGTAAGTCTTGTTGGGTACATTTGTACTCACGTTTGCCTATTTTATGTTTTTGCAGAGAGACTTCAGTCTCGCTAGTAGTTCCACTTGGACTTCGACGTTTCGCTTGTTACCTGAGCTACGATCTTGTGCCCTTGGCAGGATCTGGTAGATAGACAGGCTTCACAGCCTTTTTCATTTGTAGATGTCTGTACTCAGACATGTTAAGCTTCCGCTTGTGCTTGACTTGTGTGCTCTGAATGCTGGGTCGAGAGACCCATGTTTGTATATCTCGCTCCTCGGAGCCTATTGAATAAAATACTTGAGTTGTAGAGTCATGTTGTGATGCCATGTTGTATTTGCACATATCGAGCATATTGTGTGTATGTTATTGAAATGCTTGGTATGTGTGGGATCTGACTATCTAGTTGTTTATCCTTAGTAGCCTCTCTTACCGGGAAATGTCTCCTAGTGCTTCCACGGAGCCATGGTAGCTTGTTACTGCTCCGGAACACTTAGGCTGGCCGGCATGTGTCCTTCTTCGTTCCTGTGTCTGTCCCTTCGGGGAAATGTCACGCGATGAATACCGGAGTCCTGTTAGCCCGCTACAGCCCGGTTCACCGGAGTCCTGCTAGCCCAGTGCTACAGCCTGGATTCACTCGCTGATGATCGACACGTTCGATGTTGGGTCATGGATGCTTGTCCCTGTAAGTTTGTGCCACTTTGGGTTCACGACTAGCCATGTCAGCCCGGGCTCCTTATCATATGGATGCTAGCGACACTATCATATACGTGTGCCAAAAGGCGCAAACGGTCCCGGGCAAAGGTAAGGCGACACCCATGGGAATACCGTGCGTGAGGCCGCAAAGTGATATGAGGTGTTACATGCTAGATCGATGTGGCATTGAGTCGGGGTCCTGACATGAGATAGATCAAGACGCTTGATAAGATTTTCAATGAGTACATACCTTGACAAGATTTTGAAGTAGTTCAAAATGGAGAAGTCAAAGAAAGAGTTCTTGCCTGTGTTGCAAAGGTGTGAAATTGAGTAAGACTCAAATCCCGACCACGGCAAAAAATAGAAAGAGAATGAAGCCATTCCCTATGCCTCAGTCATAGGTTCTATAAAAGTATGCCATGCTATGGACCAGACCTATTGTATACTCTGCCTTGGTTTGGCAAGGGAGTACTATAGTGATCTAGGAGTAGATCACTGGACATTGGTCAAAATTATCCTTAGTGGAATAAGGATATGCTTCTCGATTATGGAGGTGACAAGAGGTTTGTCGTAAAGGGTTACGTCGATGCACATTTTGACACTGATCCAGATGACTCTAAGTCTCAATCTGGATACATATTGAAAGTGGGAGCAATTAGCTAGAGTAGCTCCGTGCAGAGCATTGTAGACATAGAATATTTGCAAAATACATACAGCTTTGAATGTGACAGACCCGTTGACTAAACTTCTCTCATGAGCAAAACATGATCATACCTTAGTACTCTTTGGGTGTTAATCACATAGCGATGTGAACTAGATTATTGACTCTAGTAAACCCTTTGGGTGTTAATCACATGACGATGTAAACTATGGGCATTAATCACATACAAATGTGAATATTGGTGTTAAATCACATGGTGATGTGAACTAGATTATTGACTCTAGTGCAAGTGGGAGACTGAAGGAAATATGCCCTAGAGGCAATAATAAAGTTATTATTTATTTCCTTATTTCATGATAAATGTTTATTGTTCATGCTATAATTGTATTAACTGGAAACTTAGTACATGTGTGAATACATAGGCAAACATAATGTCACTAGTATGCCTCTACTTGACTAGCTCGTTGAATCAAAGATGGTTAAGTTTCCTAGCCATAGACATGAGTTGTCATTTGATTAACGGGATCACATCATTAGCGAATGATGTGATTGACTTGACCCATTCCGTTAGCTTAGCATTTGATCATTTAGTATGTTGCTATTGCTTTCTTCATGACTTATACATGTTCCTATGACTATGAGATTATGCAACTCCCGTTTACCGGAGGAACACTTTGTGTGCTACAAAACACCACAACGTAACTGGGTGATTATAAAGGTGCTCTACAGGTGTCTCCGAAGGTACTTGTTGAGTTGGCGTATTTCAAGATTAGGATTTGTCACTCCGATTGTCGAAGAGGTATCTCTGGGCCCTCTCAGTAATGTACATCACTATAAGCCTTGCAAGCAATCTGACTAATGAGTTAGTTGCGAGCTGATGCATTACATAACGAGTAAAGAGACTTGCCGGTAACGACATTGAACTAGGTATTGAGATACCGACGATCGAATCTCGGGCAAGTAACATACCAATGACAAAGGGAACAACGTATGTTGTTATGCGGTTTGACCGATAAAGATCTTCGTAGAATATGTGGGAGCCAATATGAGCATCCAGGTTCCGCTATTGGTTATTGACCGGAGACATGTCTCGGTCATGTCTACATAGTTCTCGAACCCGTAGGGTCCGCACGCTTAAAGTTCGATGATGGTTATATTATGAGTTTATGTGTTTTGATGTACTGAAGGTAGTTCGGAGTCCCGGATGAGATCGGGGACATGATGAGGAGTCTCGAAATGGTCGAGACATAAGGATCGATATATTGGACGACTATATTTGGACACCGGAATGGTTCCGGGTGAGATTGGGACAATACCGGAGCTCCAGGAGGTTATCGAAACCCCCTGGGAGGTATATGGGCCTTAATGGGCTTTAGTGGAAAGGAGGGAAAGGAGCAAGGGATGCCCCCCCAAGCCCAATCCAAATTGGGAGGGGGCCGGGCCCCCTTTCCTTCCTCCCTCCTTCCTCTTCCTTCCCTCTCCCTCTCCAAATAGGAAAAGGAGGAGTCCTACTCCCGGTGGGAGTAGGACCCCCCCCCCACCCTTGGGCATGCCTCCTCCCCTTGGCCGGCCCCCTCCTCCACTCCTTTATATACAGGGGAGGGGGGCACCCCATAGACACAACAATTGATCATTGATATCTTAGCCGTGTGCGGTGCCCCCCTCCACCATAGTCCTCCTCGATAATTCGTAGTGGTGCTTAGGCAAAGCCCTGCGTCGGTAGAACATCATCATCGTCACCATGTCGTCGTGCTGACGGAACTCTCCCTCGAAGCTCGACTGGATTGGAGTTCGAGGGACGTCATCGAACTGAACGTGTGCAAGAACTCAGAGGTGTCGTGCTTTCGGTGCTTGATCGGTCGGACCGTGAAGACGTACGACTAGATCAACCGCGTTGTGCTAACGCTTCTGCTTTCGGTCTACGAGGGTACGTGGACACACTCTCCCCTCTCGTTTCTATGCATCACCATGACATTGCGTGTGTGTAGGAAAGTTTTTGAAATTATTGCGTTCCCCAACACGAACATCCTTCAATTCGATGTCTAGTCGGACGTTCGCGTCCTGGAGAGTATTTTTCTCCTTTATAACTTTTGTAAGCACATGCTGGCCAGCCTTCAGCTGTCGCCGAACATGTTGCTCGTCCTCTGGTACGATCTCCGGATTGCCTCCGGGATTGCCTGCAGATTCTATTGTTAGAATAGCATTAATGTCGAATACTTAACTGCTACATGCCATGACATTATTTTTGTTTAAAGCAAATATTACCAAATGGGGCCTTGGTAGACTCCTCCATCATGGCAATTGCAGCCCGCAGTTGGGCCTTGCACTCCTCTAGCTCTTTGGATAGCTAGGTATTCTTCTCTGTCAGAACCTATGCACACGAGGATCCTTAAATCAGTTGGGCCAACTGTTTCAAGTCTCAGGGGCTACTGATATACATACTTATCAAATTTTCTTACCCGTATATCCTTTACGTATTGGTTCGTGGCCCTGGCGAGGCCACCTTGAGCAGCCCGGATGTAAGCGTCCCCTGAGTTGAAGGCATCGAATGCCTCTTCAGAGAAATTAGGGTCACGTAATGTGGCCTGTCGGCGCCTATGATTTATGGCGCTCTCCACTTCAGAGTTTGTAGCAGAAAATCGATCCGCATCCTCTGTAGGAGGATCGTCCGCGTTGACCTCCGCCCCTGAGTCCGGCCTTGGAGTCCGGCTAGTGGAAGCATGACCAGCAGGCTGTCCGGCTACAGTCTGGCGAGCGCTCTTTCTGTCAAAAGGCAGTGAACATCGTTATATTTTAACAATGATAAATTCGTGGCAGTTTTTTAAACATACCTTTGCAACGGCGTCTTGGTCCTGACCACCTTCCTTTTAAGCCTACCCGACTTCGGTGCCCCTTGTTGGCGAGTCACCGCGGGTTCAGCTTGGCGCCCCGATGGCCTACCCTATAAGACGCAGTACACGTGCGGTGGGTGATGTGTAAAAAGGGAATCCTTTTCGGAAGTTGGCACTCTGGCTTTACTTACCTGGGATACAGGGAGTAGGCCAGGATAATCGGCTACGATGGCCACCATCACACCTTCGCTGCTCAGCTGCTAAAATGTCCTGTCAACAAGCTCCACAAACTTGTCCGGATCCTCTTCTAGTCCGGGGTCGAGAGCCCGGTCAGGGTCCTCTGGAGGTGGATATGGGCTGTGAACATCCTTCATAGCCCTTTGCAGTTCCTGCTATGAATTGACGAACTAAACATCTATGCTAAAAATGTAGGAAAGATTGGAATAAAAAATAGTGACTCACCCAGCTTGGGGGGGTTGTACATGGAGAATCAATCCCGTGGCTTGATATGGATGAACTCCTCCTCTTCTCCTTTGTACAAATCGGATAGTATCTTCGCCAGCGCAGCGGGAGAGTTCGGACCTTTACGGCCGCAGCGGGTGGCATCGCCTTCTCCATTGAAGTGCCACATGCATTTCCCCCGATATTGAAGTGGCTGCACTCCCTGCATTATACATATGGACATGACTTCGATAATTGTCAGTCCTGATTTGGCCAACCTATTTATCCTGTCCAGCAGGAAAAGGATCTCTCTGTTATCTTTCTCCTGGGGGCTCTTGGGGCGCCAGCTGTGGCGTTTCTTCAATGGGGCATTTACAAACTCAGGAAGGCCCTTCCGAATAGGGTCCGGAAGAGGGACGTCCTCCACAAAAAAACATTCCGAGGGCCAGTCCTCAGATGTCTTCTTCGGGGTGCCGGATAGATATCCGGTCCCGGCGATGTGCCATATTTCGGCTCCGCCCACTTGAAATACCGACCCCTTCTGGGTACGGGGTATGAGGCAGACTAGCCTCTTCCACAACTCGAAATGAGCTTCGCAACCCAGAAAAAGCTCGCAGAAGGCAACATAGCCTGCGATATGCAGTATGGAGGCTGGGATAAAGCTGTGCAGCTGGAGGCCGTAGAACTCCTGGATCCCGCGGAGGAAAGGATGGATTGGAAATCCGAGCCCCCTCAGCAAGTAGGGGACAAAGCATACCCTCTCTCCCTTGGATGGATTTGGAAGGCTGTCCGCTTGCTCCCCACCATTATAAGTGGCTAGTCCCGCTCGGACGGGGACCATGTATGCAGGTGGGAGAAAACCCTTGGTCTGCAACTCTACCAGTCGGCTGTGGGGAACAGAACATCTCTCCCAATCGCCTGGCTTAGTGCTATGGAGCGAGAGGAGGAACTGCAACGATTGGCCATGGTGGTGTGGATTTTTTCGGGCGCGCTCTGGTGTATACTCGCTGGGAGGAGATGGTGTGATTTGGATCTGAGAATCCCCGTCTCTTTTATAAATGATTTACTCGCATGGTTGCAGTGGCAAATGTAAAAATGCCTCGACTTCTCGCATTCGCTCGACACGTGGAGACAGCCGTTATTAAAGCACAGAAGCCGAGGAGCGCAACATTGATGAGGAGCCGGACACTGCTCGTTACAACAATGCTCTGGAGGATTTGGAGAAGAACCCGCCTTGCAATGCCGAAGACAACCTGCGCGCCGTACTCATCGTCATTGAAGCTTGGTTCAGGGGCTACTGAGGGAGTCCTGGATTAAGGGGTCCTCGGACAGCCGGACTATATACTTTGGCCGAACTGTTGGACCATGAAGATACAAGATTGAAGACTTCGTCCCGTGTCCGGATGGGACTCTCCTTTGCGTGCAAGGCAAGCTTGGATATTCGGATATGTAAATTTCCTTCTCTGTAACCGACTCTGTGTAACCCTAGCCCCCTCCAGTGTCTATATAAACCGGAGGGTTTAGTCCGTAGGACAAGAACAATCATAATCATAGGCTATAGCATCTAGGGTTTAGCCTCTACGATCTCGTGGTAGATCAACTCTTGTAATACTCATATCATCAAGATCAATCAAGCAGGAAGTAGGGTATTACCTCCATCGAGAGGGCCCGAACCTGGGTAAAACATTGTGTCCCCTGCCTCCTGTTACCATTAGCCTTAGACGCACAGTTCGGGACCCCCTACCCGAGATCCGCCGTTTTTGACACCGACAATGGGCGCCAAACATGGGCGGCAAAACATATTTGATTCAAGCTTGTCCGAAAGACCTCTATTTATCCCTACATTTCCCCATTCATACACGATTGGTGGCACAACAAACTTGACTCGGCCGAAATCGATGTAGGCAAATATTTTCAATAGGGACAGGTTTGTAACTTCACTCAGATGTGACACAACCGGCCTACCTGTCAGCCCCTTTCATACACCATGGGCGCCAACCACCCTCTCCTCGCCCGAAATCGCTCTGGGCAAATATTGGCGAGATGCGTGATTACCGTCGTATCCCCAACCGACGAGACGTCCAAATTTTAAACGGGGGCTAAGTTCATAACTTTCCCATATTTCAGACAGGCGCGTCCCAAAAACATAGTTCCCCGTACCTCTCCCTCCATTTTCCCATTCATACACCGTCCGCGCTAGAACACCATCCCCACACCAGCCTCCGTCCGCCGCCCCATCCATCGCCGACGTCTTCCACCCATCCATCGCCGTCGTCCTCCAGCACATCCATCTCCACCGTCCACCACCATGCCAGAGCGCCTACCAAGACCGCGTCGTCCATTGCTAGAGATGGACATTTCTCATCCACGGTGACGGACCAAGAGCCTTGCATCGCGTCCTCTCACTTCATCGGCGCCGTTGTCCTCTTTGCCGGTGCAGCTCACACGACCTTCTCTTCCACCGCAACAGGACTTACCCCCCGATGCACCCGTCTACCGTCGCAGATCTGCTTCAGCGCCACCGACAGCCATCGCACCCCCGATGCCTACACGGTGCCGCAAGAGAGGTGGTACTTCATATCTCCTCAACTTTTTAATCTCAACCAGAAAATAGCACTGCTCCAGCCATCAAGCTAAACAAGCTTAGTTGTTCAAATACGAATCTGATATTATTAAAACAGAGTCATTTAATTGGTCAGCTAAATGTTTCTAAATTAGTTTCAAAAAGCATGTTCGCCTCTCGGGTGTGTATCTCTACAGGGTGCCCACGGTGGGCCGGCCCACCCTAGGATTTTGGGTCGTCCCAGGCCTCAATTCCCCTCTGTTTTGTTGCGCGCTTCTGATCTCTACTCGCCCCCAGCCGCCTGCCTCGCCGGCGACTTGCCGTCCCCGGACGGCATGACTCTAGGAGGAGACGCTGGACTAATAGGAGGTCAGGAGCCACTCGCCCAATAGCGTCACCACTGCCCGGGCGCGCCGCCGTGCCTACCTTTTCAATCCGTTCAGGGCTCAAGCGTGCAGCACCCACTAAGTCAACCCGATTTATCCTGAGATACATTCTCAACACTCAGCATCCACTTCTCATCACCCATTTTCTAATTGAATCATTAGTCATTAGGCAGGACTGTCATTAGGGTTTGTTGTGTGCTCAGTGCTACCTACACTTAATGGTTCAGATGTATTTTGGTAATCTTTAGTACCTGTAATGTTCACATGGTTTTCAAAATTCCGGCCCTAGGAACAAATACTAGTCCATTTTGGATTGTTGGTCATAGTGACATTGACCCAGATTACTTCTGCAAGCCAGGTTTGTTGACAACTTTACTTGTATTTCTTAATGATTCGATATAATATCCAATTATTCACGTCGATTAGTTGCAAACAATAAGTGCTAGACAAACTTCTGGATTTAGATTTTGGACGGTTTCTTACTGTAGTTACAATTCTGCATACTTGTCCTAGTAAGCTCACAAGTAAATGATTGATTCACTACATCTATGCTTGACTTGTCATATTTGTTGCCAATATTCTTTTAGGGTGGACCACCTTGTTTCTAAATACTGGAACCGTAAACATGTGTGAATAATATTTCTCTATGTGATCTCTTCCATCATGTGTGGGCAACGAACACTGCATTGTATAGAAAGAAAGTGTCATTTCTAGCTTTTACATAGACTTCGATTTTTTACATGGAATACAATCTAACTACTTGCTTTGTGTCGCACTACCAACACTCCACCCTTGAAGCTAAACATTATGCCACTCATAATTCCTTAGTTTATTTGTTCAAATATGAATTTCATATGATTCTAATATTCCTACTTCAGTTTTGAAATGTGTGTCTGCCTGTTATAGAGACATAAGGGGTTTGTATTTCTGTGTGTGGTCTGGTCAGCACGGTTGGGGGGTGAACTTTGCATATGCAGGGGTTTATAGAGAGACACTCTTCAAGTTGAATCTGCAATGCATTCCATAGATAGTCTGACTACTTTTTATGTTTTCATGCATCTCAGATTCTGAACAACATCATAATGATTATGAGCTTGCGCGCATGAAAAGAATAAAGCAGAACAATGCCATGGTTGTCAAACTTGGCATTAAGGGACTGAAATCAAGTCTGGATGCAATGCAATGCAAACACTCTTCACCTACAGGTTCATGCTCAGAATATGATGCTAACGGTGATTCTGAGCTAGAGGGAGACCTAAGTCAATGTAGCTCCCTAGTAGAGGAGTCAGAGGAAGATGTCCTATCTTATTCACCCATCAAGGTGCTTGCTCTAACTTTCCAAGGTTATATTGGTCACACATATCTTGCAACTGATGCTTTGCATTGCTTCTACTTTGTTGAACTGCCATTAGCTTAGTTTACACATCGTGTATGTGAATACACCCTGCCTATCCCATTTCAGTACATATTCCATCTGTCATCATACCATATTTATCCATTCAAATGATGTTCTTGTGTATCAGACGTTCAAAAGGAAGAGGGCGATTGTTGATCGTGGATGAGCACAAGCAAAGTATTTGGAAAAGGTAGTGGTACCTGATAAATCAAATATCCCATTAGGTGTAGTTGCAATATCACCTGACCCACAAAACACCCCAACTCTAGCAGACTCTAGCCCTACTACACTGGTCATTTCTGATGCCCCAACTCAGCAGACCCCAACTGCAGCAGACAGTATGATTATGCCAGTTGACATAACACCAGCTCTACGACGCAAAACCCCCATTCCAGCAAAGAGTACACCAAATCCAGTTGTCAAATCCCTTTTCGAACCAGAGAGAGCCCCAATTGTAGCAAATAGGACCCCTGTTCCATTTCTTCCCAGTTTAGAATACGAAGCTTATGTTGTTGTCAGGAACTTTGTGTGCATCTTTCCTTCATGGAAAGATTATACCGCAGATATAGAACAATTTCCAGTCTTCCTCCGCAACTTACGCGTAAGTAATGTACTAATGTTATTCATGGTCAATACTGCATATGTTTCAGCTGACAGAAGACACAAGATTTCATTCTTTTAAATAGGCGAGGACCAAACTGGATTGTGAAGATGAGCAAGGGTTGGTTGCGCTTTTAAAGCACTCATTGATGAAGTATCATTCATACCTAAGGCAAGCGCACTTCGATGGCAAGCCTCTAAACAAAATTTCTGTAATGTCTCTGGTGCTACATTTATCTGACGATGACTGGAATAATCTTGTTACACATTGGTCTCGGCTGCAGCATAAGGTACTTTCTATGATATCACATCACACTTTGAACTACATTTCTGCATGTCCCTTAACGTCTCACTTGTACAAAAACTGTTAGCAGAAGAACATTCATTCTCAAGGGACCACAAAATCTCGCAACTATACTGCACACTGCATTGCTCTTGTGAGTACCTCTTGCCCTGTATGACCATACTTACTTTCATAGATGTTTGATTATGTAGCATCACTGCACATGTTAGCCTCGTTATCGTCCATTTGGTGGACATTATAAGGTCCTTATGGACTCTTACATATATTTAGAATCAACCCAATGCTTTTGAAGAGGTTTAGCTCTACAGTCCTCTTGTAAGGACTGAACGTCATCTATCACTGTACTTACATTAACAACTACTCCCTCCGTCCCATAATATAAGAATGTTTTGTACAGTACACCAATGTTCAAAACACTCTTGTATTATGGGAAGAGGGATTGGTTCATTGTGTAGCATTCTGCATCTTATCTCCCTCGCCCACCATTTACTAAAAAAGGTCAGACCTATATTTAATCTTACCAAAAAGTAGAAAACACAGACAATGCCAGTGCAGAAGTGTAGCCCATTGCTCCTGTCAGTACATTTTGTCCTGTAATGCTTGTACTTCCAGGGATTGGTAGTTGATTATGTAGCATCAATCTGCATCTTATCTTCATTTCCTATATCCCTTCCAATATTATCATATCTATAATCACTCTCTACAAAATGTAGTGTATAGGCAATGCTTATGAAGAAGATTCTGTGCTGAAATTTTTGAGTTATCCTTCCCTTGACATGGAGAAGGGCATTACAAATCCTGTGTTAATTGTTAATGTAAGTCAGTCCTTCTAAAGCCTTTATCCTCAATTTGCTCATAGTCCCTATCATTTACTACTGTTTAGTTTGCTGTTTCTACCAAAATGCATGTTCGCAAGAACCGTAAGTTCTAAGTTTTACTTGTAAAACCAAATTCCTTATTCATACCATGCACATTACTCAATACTCCCAATATGTATGCTTATTTTTGTGGATCTATAATCCAGTGTGTGGTGAAGCAGCCCATGTTTGCACCTTGTCATCTCCTGTTTTATCTTACTAATGTGGCTGATGATATGAACAACATGCCATCCACATTAACCAAAATAGATACAATGATTTTCTTTGCTCTTCATTTTTGCTTGTTATGTTGACATGGTAATCCAGTAGTGTGGTGAAGCTCCCCACATTTTGAACAATGCTGAATTATGCTATTGATATTTTGAACTTAGTTTCTAATTTGAAATTGGATGGAATTGACAGCATAGTTATCATTTTTGTTTATACACGTGCAAAACTTGTCATCTCTCTGCTTTGTTTCAGGGTGATATGCCTGATGGCATGCACAAGTCTATTGAAGGCTAAGAGATAAGCCTAACATATATTGGAGCAAAGAAGGCAAAACATCTTGAAGATAGCAAGACAACCCCAAAGTCTAGTCTTGATGCAATGTTCAAGTTACTTGACACTAGCAATCAGACAAGCTCATAGAATTCATTATCTGAATCAGTTCGACTTCTTCAGTCCCAAGTTCTAGCAGAAAGGCATTCTGCAACTCAACTTTGACTTGAAGTCATATCTCTAAGAAGATTGCGGAGAACACCAATGAGAACCTCATCGCTAAACAACTACACATGGAAGCTATGACTGACATGCTAGGCTGGTCTCACAGGCTTGCTCAGCAGCTTGCGTAGCAGTTCCTGCGCAAGGCTAACCTTTCTTGAACTGTCTTG
Source organism: Triticum aestivum (assembly GCF_018294505.1). Lineage (NCBI taxonomy): Eukaryota > Viridiplantae > Streptophyta > Magnoliopsida > Poales > Poaceae > Triticum > Triticum aestivum. The sequence continues at coordinate 480,427,271 of NC_057801.1, read as the reverse complement.
GAAGTGGTCTCGGTTCAGTATTATTTTGTTACACTGCAATGGTGCCCAGTTTTTGTAATCTACTTCTTTGTTGCGCTTTATGATCACTGGTGGCGAACTTCGATGCCCAGTGGATGTAATATACCATAAATCCTTTATTGTATAGTGTAGGATTATTCTTAGTTACTATGCCGTATTTTATTTATTGTATAGAGTAGGTTTGTTCTTAATTCCTACTAGTTACCTCCATCATTAGCTATCTGGAAAAAATCAGATGTAGTCGACCGGGCCGAAACATTCGCCTCTAACGGGCCTAGTTTTAGCGGGCCAAAATTGGGTCGGCCTGCATCTTTCTTGGGCCCGAACGATTGGGGCCTTCACACTTTGCGCCAGGCCCACAACTTACACCGGCCTATATTTTTGTTGGGCCTTTTGTGGACCCAACGCTTACTTTGGCCCAGGTAGCATTGGGCCATTAACAGGCCGAATATTGTACTGGCCTGTTATGGCCCAGATGAAACCATGGGCCTTTAGCAGGCCGAAATGCATGTTGGGCCTCAATTTTCACTAGTCATCGACGGGCCTTCAACAGGCTGAAATGTTAACCGGGCCTTTTTGGGACCAGTTATGGCACGGGCCGTTACCAGGGTGAAACATATCTTGGGCCTTAGTTGGCCCACTGATATCATGGGCCTTTAAGAGGCATCAACAGGCCGAACTATGCGACAGGCCTTTAACAGGCCCAAAGTCATGTTGGGCTTAACTGTTGCCACCTTTATCACGGGCCGTTAGTGGGCCCGATGTCCCATCGGACCATATATGTCCCATGGGCAGCATGGGCCATTCCTAGGCCGAAATTCACACCGGGCTGAAATGGGCCCATGTCTACATCGGGTCTCTAACAGGCCGAAAGTCACTGGGCTGTAATTGGGCCCAAATATTTGGCGAACAATTAACGGGCCAGATCTGGCTTCGGGCCATAAATGGGCCCAAATATTCGGTGAACAATTAACGGGCCAGATCTGGCTTCATGCCATAAATGGGCCTTTATTAAGCAAGCCGTTATTGGGTTGGCCCACTAGTACCTGATTAAGTACTATGGGCCTTTGACTGGGCCGACCTTTTTAACCTATATGGGCCTCTGTTGGGCGCAGCCACGTGTCGACATATCATAGGCATGTCTCCAATGGACGGGCGACACCTGGCCCACTAATGAGCTGACAGGTGTTCCCTCCGGCCAATTAGAATTTTACACGTGGAAATTTCCCATTGGTCCCGGCTGTTAACGGGTTATCGGATCCAAAACCGGACTCGATAGCTTAACGACATTCCGTTACGGTGGATGCCATGTGTCGGTCACCCTTGACGAAAGCACTTCTGTGATGCATGATTTATTGTCATGGAAGTGGACACTTCCGTGATGATAATTTTGGTAATGTCATGGAACACTTCTACTACAGCACAGGTATGACTATCTTGATTCTGTCATAAAATCGTCATGGATGTACATGCATGACAAAAAACGTGACCTACTGTGACAAACACGTATCATCACGGAAGTGTATCTTTTTGTAGTGCGTGCATGTACGACACGAATTCAAAAATACTCCCTCTATTCCTAAATATTTGTCTTTTAGAGATTTCAACAAGTGACTACATACGGAGCAAAATGAGTGAATCTACACTCTAAAATATGTCTATATACATCCGTATGTGGCAGAACATTTGAAATCTCTAAAAAACTAATATTTATGCATGAAGGGAGTAAAATGTAAGGCATGCATGGTACTCAATTCAATATTTAAAATGAATGGGAAACTGAAACATGAATATTAAGTCTAGTACTACATACATGCAAATGTTGTGTTTAGGCGGAGCTATGTAGATTGTCGGGGGTTAACCCCTCGACCTTAGATAAAATTGTGAAGCTCTATTTAGGATTGTTTAGACTATATTTTTTGAACATTATATTTGTCCCCACCCTCCCAAACACCGATTGGTCGTGCACCCCCCTTCCCGGGAGAATATCACGTGCCCCCACACCTTAGATGCTATATGCTAATACAAGTTGCTTGGAGCATGTAGATCTGAGATATAGCAGCTCAAAGGATGTCTTAATATTTTTATAGGAAACCTTAATGAGTTTGAGAATTACACACAATTTGTAACTACTCATATGCCCTTGGATCCCATATCCAACAACATCGAAGCTCGTATCGCCGTAGCATCTAAGATGAAGGTGGACCTCATATTCTCCTGTATGTAAGAATATCATGTGCTACCACACCTTAGATGCTTTGGTGATACAAGCTCTTCGGAGCCGTTGGATCTATGATCCAACAACTCCTTGGTGGTTTGAATGTTTTTTGCAGAAACGCCCCCAAAGTGTTCGACCACTGCTTAGAAGCACAAGGATTGCTCAGATGCCATTGGATATCAAATCAAACAAACTTGAAACTCGTGTCACCGTAGCATCCAAACTGCGAGAGCACCTGATGTTTTCTCGCACGGGAGAATATGAGGTGCTCCCGCACCATAAATTCTATGGTGATTCAAGTTCCCAGAGATCTAACGGCTCACAGTAGGAGGTTTGGATGTTCTTACAATATATGCCTGAGAGAGTTTGGGAATTGTGCGGAAAGTACAATTACTACGCATGTGGCATCTGATCACAGATCATATGACCTAGATGCTTGTATCACCGTAGCGGCAATTAAGTTACGGGGAGCACCTAATATGAGCAACTGGGAGCCGTGGGATCCAAGATGCAGGGGCACACACGAGGCCTGAATGTTTTATTTGCAAGAAAACATTGGAGAGTTTGGAAATTGCGCATAATTACAAAGACTACTCCCAAGTCATTGGATCTCAGTTCCAACAACGTAAAAACTCGTATCACCATAGCATCTAAGCTGCAGGGTGGATGTGATATTCTATGCCGCTGTCATTTTTGTTCCTAGACTTGCAAAATACGTGTAACTGGTGCCGTTACTTGTCTAACGCGCAAAGTGTTTGTGCAAAAAAAACGATCCTACACTGAAATATCGAAACAACACACGGGGGTCCCACTTGTCATTGATTAAATTGGACCTAAAACTAACAAATCTGAAAGACGAGATTCGAACTGGCAACCTGGACTACAAAGCGTAAGTCGATAGCCTAAAACAACAATGGTTGTTGGCTTTGTCCCATAACTTGACTTTATACAACATTACATTGAGTAGAGTACAGGGAGTGGCTCATCAACACGTGCATGACCATTGACTCACTTACTGGTGGGTCCCATGTCTGAGATCTCTCGCTCCTCTCCATCGCCTAACCTTTAGACGCACGAGCACACATGAAGAGCGGCGTGAGCTTGCCATGGTGTTATTATAAATAAATAAAAGCTTGGAAAATAGAAGAATCGCCTAGAACAAGAGACGTTGTGGCTGGTTGAGATGGAGCTAACCACACATATCCTCCATCCCACGTTAGCATGATGAGGCTGTGTGGCTAGTGAGGTGTTTCCGGCCGACTAGCTGCGTCCTGAGGTCGAACCGTATGTAGTACGTCTTATACAATATATTTTTACACGCACATTTTCCCTCCGTGTCGAGACGTGGCACACCCTACCACACGATTTCGGGGTCCTCCCGGGTGGTGCACGCATGTTTTCTTCCTTGCCAAGACGTGGGACGCCCTACCGCGCATTTTCTGGGTCCTCCTCCATCATAGCACCGAAGCAAGTAAATGAGTCATCAAACCACGAAAGACCACCTTTCCCGCCGAGTACATCAGTGAAGCACGGTGGCTAGCTAGTTGGGCTAGTGCGGCCTATTAACTCGGCCGCCGCCACTTTTGTCTTTTGACCCCTTTATTTTATCTCCTTGCCGGCAAGTAAATTCAAATATCCAACGCGGTGTTGTCCTAGTCTTTCAGTGCGGCAGGTGCGACAGGATTTTTATTTTTTTGATTGAAGAGAGCAGGCGCGGTAGCAATTATTCATGATGACTCCGGCTGAAAAACCCACTACTCCTTGATGTGAAAAGTCGTCGACTGGTGTTTTCCCATAGTGAAAACCAGAATATTCACCCTGCTCCTCGGGTGGCTCCCTCCGCTTTCCCGTAGATTGCATTACCTTTCAGCCGTTTCGCCCCCTTTGCTTCCTCTCCCCATTGCTTCTACCTGTTTCCATGGTGGCGCACCAGATCATGGAGTCTGAGGTGAGGGGGCTGACATAGGAGCTCCAGGCCAAGGATGTGGAGCTCAGGGGCCAAGGACGTGGAGCTCCGTGAGCTCAAGGAGGAGGGGAGTGCCATCCTCCTCCTTTATGTGCGGGAGTTCACGGAGCGTCAAAAGTGGCAGGCGTCCACCACAAAGATGCTCGAAGCATCAGCGGTGTTGCTACAGAAAGCGGGAGATACGATAGGCGATCAAGCGAGCTGGCTGGAGCGCAAGCGGGCCGATCGTGATGAGGTCAGGATTGCCTCCGCCACTTGGTGGACCATGTTGCCACACACGTGTTGCGGCTGCGTGATGCCTACTGTCGTGCCAGCATGACCGTGCCGGTCATCGAGCTAAACCCGTTTGACCACCGCATCAACTTCAACAAGCTGCGGCTTCCTGACCTGGTCTCCTTGTTCACCTATATCTCCGAGGAGCTGAGACGTCACCGCGCGATGGTGGGTGCAGAGCTGGACAAGGAGGGGTTGCGGGCTGCCATCGATGTTGCCGGGCGAATCCTCTCAGGGCTCCATCACCAGAATCCATTCGTGCCATTGGACGCCGTCTTTGATGAGCTCGCTCCCGTCGACCGGGAGCGGGCTCTGTGGGCGGTGTCACCCTTCATCACCAATGCCGCATTTCCATGTATTGGCGTAACATGACCATTGGATCATACTCAGACGGTGTAGATCAGTCACTATAGCATAAAGCGTGTGGGAGTGTTTGGTTGCATTCCCATCTCAATATAGTTGTTCCCTCTTCGCGCGTGCTCATCTTAGCACCCCTCTTCATGCATTCTCCTAGTGTATTTGTGTTAACCTAGTAGTGTGGACTCATGCACCCTTCATGCACTCTGCCAAACACCCAAAAGTGGGTCGAGAAGGGAACTTTTGCTCCCATCCCATGCACCCTTCATACACCCTGCCTAACACTATGTTACATTACTGTTCATATAGTTGACATGCTCCGTGGAGTACTGTAGCATCGTACTCTCCGTGCGCTGTAGACCGAGTTCTGTTAACATTAATCTCAGTGTTCATTCTCAACCGGATAGACAAAAAAGGGATATGTACTATGTTACATTACTAGTCATGTTGTTGACGTGCGCACAACATCATTTGTTATCTTTATATCTTAATACACTAGCAACAAGATTAGGTAGTACGGACATATGAACCACTGCACATGCCTAGTAGTAGGAGCAGTGTGTAAGTTCAAGTGCCTGCCGTGTTTCGCACTCCTCCGTCGTAAGAGTGGAAACGCCTGTTGTAATCATTTTTTTCTTTAGAAACAGTGGACACGCTCTACCGTGCGGATCCTTCTCGACGGTCTTCGGGAACCTTGCTATTCACTTTCATCGACGTGTTGGACAGCCAGCATCGGGGTCCACTAGCCATGCACTAAATTACTCCGTATTAGAGTGCACAACTGCACGGTAGACTCACCCCAGTCGTAGTGCCACAGTAATGCCCAATGAGCCATCAAATCACAAAAACCCCACCTTTCTAGCAGTAAGTTGGACGGACGAAGCAACCATCATTTCACTCCTCTCCCTCAGCTTCCTCTCTTGAAGAAAACCCAACTTGCTTTCTCCCTCATTTTGTTCCTTGTTTCTTCAAGAAAACCCCGACCTGGTTCTGCCATTGTTCTTCTCTCCCAAAGAAGGAACAGTGAGTGCATCAATGGTGTTGATTCTGGCCAAGGCCCGATCTTGCATCCTCGAGACTGATCCTATAACACCCCTCTGTTCTTCTTTTGGGTTTGTGATTATGGTTTCTTTTCTTTTATTTCTATTTGACAGTTTCTTGATGCACCCTGGAGCACCGCTCGAAGTGATGTCTATGGCTCTGGCCAAAACTGTCGAGGCTCAGGGTACGAAGAAGCGCAAGCACCCCGCTGAGACTACCGCAGTCAAGCTCAAGGCCATCACCCCGTCCAAGGCCCCCTCTCCGGGATCCCTCATTAAGCTAGTCCAAGTAATATCTCTTCTTGACGATCTTTTTCTCGATCTTGGTCGTGTTTGTTCATCTAACACGCAACACTAGTACTAGTAGTACAACTTTCTGGGTGATCTTGCATGTGATTTTTGCCAAATGACGGTCCTAAGTTCCTATTTTGACAAAAACATGCGAGAGGTTGTATATATTACTTTCAACTACTTTATGAAGATCAATGCTACCTTTGAAGATAGTATATTAGCCTCAGTAACTTGTGTTATGGATATTTCAAGTAATCCCTCTGCTCTCATGCCTTTGAAGACATGTTCTAGTGTCTTTGTTCCCTCATTTCTGTGTGTATGTAGTCTTACATGGAGTAAAATATTGAAAATCATATTATATTTCTGAACAGAGGTAGTAATAAAATATTTGGTTTCTATTTGAATTAGAACCAGGTCCGCAGTGGAGATGAAGTTTTCAAAGTCATGTCGTGTGAACTGGAAGACCTGAGGATGAGTTCTACTGTTGAACTATCCAGCTGCTATGTCCTTATCACCACGTGTCCTGAACTAGTGTTTTCATGTAGCATTGTTGTCAAGCGTGTTCTCTAGGGTGTACTTCACCACAACAATTTCCTGGTTGTGCCTTCGATTATGAAGGGTGAGGTTCTTGTAAAGTTTCCACACAAATCTTATGCGGATTGTCTTCATCATCATATTTATGAGTGGAAAGACAACTCTGTTAGGTTCTCCAAGGTTGACGAGATGGTGATGGTGCTGGTAGACATATCTCACAAAGTCCATGGCCTAGTAAGTTAGGCGGGGTACATCTTGTTGGTTGGTGCCAAGAAATAGTCTGCAAAGTTTAATTAGTGCAACTTTGCTTGTCTGTAGTAAGTACTATTGTTCAGTACTCGATTTGTGTGCGTGAACCCTGTATTGTTTAGTACTGTCGCTTTTGTTATGTGGTGAGTCCTGAGAATAGTCTATGTTAATGTCTGTCCACTCAATTCAGTCTGTATATTTTGAAGTATCCAGATCATCTTTTTTGTGAGGATGGTTTGTCAATTATGGTTACACTCCAATATTTGTATGCATTGTAGGGTTTATCGTACCCACCAGGATTTCGAGTCCCATGGATGCTTGATCCATACGATTTGTTAGAACCTTTGGACTGTCCTGCTTGTGGGAGTAAGCGGGGGTCCTGCATGCCACGCGTAATTGGACAATCAATCTTCTGTTTAGAACTTGAACATAGTGATTTCCTGGTAAGGATTCACTCGTGTCACATCAAGTAAATCTTACTGATTTACTATCTAAATCTTATTGATTAAATGTCATGTTTTCTTACTTTTGCTGCAATTTTATGATGTAGGTTTTGCCATGTGACATTCGTCACAAAATAAACCGTTTGGTTTGCTCTATGATGGTTATTTTTGTAGGTTTCACTTCTTATGTCGTGTCAGTAACGAAGGAACTATCCATCACTTATATTACTGGACACAATTGGATCAGTCTGTTGTCTAAGTACATCTGAAGCCCTAAGATGAATGGCAGTTTGAATTAACAAACATGCCACAATTAGTCCTTCTCGCGTTTAAGAGAAATGAAGAAAGAGACTGGATCAAGGTCACAGAGCCTAGTCAAGTTAGAAAGCTGATCATAGCAGACCAGAGACAACCCCTGCTGTCTCGCACATCGGTACCACCTTCAGCAATGGATCGAGCACCGGCACCTTCCCCGATGGCACTTCCTCTAGCACTGACAGCGGGAGCAGCTCAGCCTGATCCACCTGAGGATTGGGCACCGACCGCGTCAGCGGTTCAGGCTGATCTACCGGAAGATCGGGCATCGGCAGCGGCACCTGCTCTGACACCGGCACCAGCTCCACAAGGAGCACCATATCCGACAGCAGTAGTGGCACTACCAGTCGCACCGGCACGTGCACCAGCAACGGCTCTGGCACTTGCACCAACACTTGAAGTTGCACTTGCATCTGCTCCAGCCCGTGCAGCGGCAACGGAACCAGTACTTGTCGGATTACGGGTTTCGCAAACCCTTGAAAGGTTCGTTGTGGTGCGTGCGGAGATCTCAACCTACCCATCATGTCTACTCGCGATCGTCCTAAGCCTAGCGCGACGAGCTCGAAGAGACAGAGAGACATGACAGTTTATCCTGGTTCGGGCCACCTTGCGATGTAATACCCTACTCTAGCATTTTGGTGGATTTCCTCGTGGGGATGAGGATGAACTAGTACAGTGGATGAACTGGCCTTAGGAGGTGAGGTGTTTTTGAGCTCAAGAGAGATGGTGAGGTGGTCGGGTAAGAGTGGATCTGATCCCCCTCTATGGTGGTGGCTAAGTCCTATTTATAGTGGCCTTGGTCCTCTTCCCAAATGTTGGCGGGAAGGGATCCCACAATGACCGGATTTTAAAGGGGACAAGTAGTGCAACTTATCCTGACTAAAGTGGTCTTCGCCTGCGAAAAGCCTCTGGCAGTGACGCTGCCGTGGGCTCGGTGATGACCTCCATCTTGCCGTCCTGGTGGTATTGGTCTTGTTGCACCAGAATGGAAACCTTTGGTTGATTCCTTGGGACTTCACGCCTGTGGCTTGCCTCCCTCGCACCAAAGAGGAAACTGGCGCTCTGCGCCCGCTGGTGCCTGCCTGGCCTTGGTCGTCATGGCTCATGTCAGCTGAGCCTCGCGAGGTGCACCTTGCATGGAACTCTCCGCCCCTCGGGAGCCAGGCTGAAGAGGTCGATCCCCTCGGGGGTCTTGGTGTCGTCCGCCTCGCGTGGGTCTTGAGTTGTTGATGCTGAAGCTAGGGCGTACCAGGCCGTTGATGGAGCCATGTGGTGGGCCGCAGGCAGGCAATTCTATATTCCCCCATATCGAGAACACCGACAGTAACCCCTGGGTCCAAGGTGCGCTCGGACTTGGCTTCCAGGCGAAGCCAAGGGGCAAGTGCGGAGCGCCACGTGCCTTAACCGCCTGCGGCCTTGATGACGTGTGGCAATTGATGGGACATGGGCGTCTCCACTTCCCCATGCTGCCTCGACAACTGTTCAACTTGACGGAACGATGCGGCATGTAGAATATCATCATGGTGCCAGGTCGTGGAGGCCGGTGGTTGGCCTTCCTTGGCTATAAATGTGGGGGAGGGGCAGAGCCCCCTTGCTCATCTTTCCTTCGTATTCTTGCTGCCCGCTTCTTCTCCTTCTCCGTCTTACTTCCATGGCACCACCGACAAGGTTTTCGGCGGCTGAGAAGGGGAAGGCTTCCAAGGAGGGACCAGCCTCTCCGCCTCCCAAGAGAGGTCGCGGCCATCCCCGTAAGCACCCCGCGACCCAGTAGTGGCCCCCAGGGGGCGCGGGCGCGCATCCCCCAGGGTCGGCATTTCTCTTGGTGCCCGTGATGGTACCTCTTCTCGCGGCGGGGGCCACCGGCTTTGGAGCAGCCCCCACGATGAAGGGGGGCGTGCCGTGATCGTGCGCCCTCCTCGCCCATGCTTCTCCTCGCTGGACATGCTCCCCGAGTTTGTGGTGTGTTCGGAGAGCCCGGCTGGCACTTCATTCCGGCTTCCGCGCTTCTTCTCTGGCGAGCTTCCATCCTCGGGCCTCGATGGTCTCTGGCTGCAGGCTGACGGCTGCTGCAGCAGAGCTTCGTGGGTCGAGACTGAGGTCGCCGCCTCTGGTGGCATGGTCTGGACCTGTGGCTGGCAGATGTTTGCCCGCGCGCGAGGCCTGGGCAGAAGGTGCACCCTCCACTTCAAGTATGACGGTCTGGCGACCCTCTACGTGAGGGTGTTCAAGGAGGACGGCCGCCGCATGGGGTGCTGCCCGAAAGATGACAACGACAACGAGGGTGGCGAAGGTGAGCTTAGCCTTGGAAGTGTGTGCTCCTCTTCTCACGACGGAAGCTCTTCCTTCGATTAGAGCTCGAGATGTGGTGGGTACGACCGGCCCCCATGCCGTCGCACTCGGGTCAAAGACGGCGGTGGTTCATCCCGCCACAGCGCTCCAGTGAAGCTGGAGAGGAGCCCAGCATGAGCCTGGGGCCGCCGAACTTGGACTCAAGACCGGCCGCGGCCCCAGGGCACCTATGGGGGAACTTGTGGAGCGTCGGGCCACCTTCAGCTGCTGCTTGAGGATGCGGCGCTGGTGCCGGGTTCGTACGTCCTCGGGTCTTCTTTATTTAGCCTTTCCTTTCTCCTGTAATTCGAAAAAAGATAGTGTACCCTAGGGGGGCGTGTAGTGAACTATGACAGTTATGCCCTTTTATGATATGCTTGCTATCTTGATGTTGTGTCGTAATGTTTGCGCTCTAAGTAGGCCAGGATAGGAAAACTTAGCTTGATATGCATGTAGTAGCTTTCCGCATCGCGAGGACTTGGCTTCTGGCGCCCGATGAGCCCCCTCTTTCTGGGAAGCTGGAGGTCACAGACCTCGGGAGGTGCCTCGGGGTCTCGGGAGCGGCCGCAGCTTTTAAAGGAAAGGAAACCTGACGAGCACCTATTCCTTCTTATGAGAACCCCCTGTTATGGGTCAGCTCTGACTTAATGCACCGCGTCGTGCTGCCCGGGGGGCATGGATATGAGGGGTGCTGATGCTTATGAGCTTGATCGAGGGTTCCTCGCGAGGATAAAGCCGAAGCACCAAGGCAACAGGGTTCAGTGTGGTGTGCGCGCACGAGGGCGGGCCCAAGGCGCACACACCTGCCAAGCCCCCACACGCGAGGCGCGCGAGGGAGAGTGATGGGCAACTGCCACCTCTCACCTATCCTCAGGCTAAAAGCAAATGAGCGGGGGAAGAAGAAACCAACTCGGCGAATCGAAACACGAAAGCACCAAATCCATTGAAGGATTGCTAAAAACTGCAAGTAACTTCAGAAAGCAAATGAACAGCCGCGTCCGGCACCTAATCTAGTCTTATCACCAGCGCGGAGCTAAGTGCTGCCACTAAGACCTGTGAGGGAGCCCCCGTGAGGCCCCAGTGCGGCTCTCAAGAGACTTCAGGGCATGTACATCCCCACTCATTATTACGTGAGAGTGTCACGAGCGGAGACCTTCATAGGTCGGAGCCTTGCTTCACGGGCCGGAACCTTTCTTCAGGGGTAGAACTTCCGGAGGTGCTGGATGTTCCAGGCGTTCTGGATGGGGACCCCGTTCTGTGTCTCGAGGAGCGCGGTGCCAGGCCTGGAGACACGGGCAATCCTAGACGGGCCCTCCCACATGGGAGAGAACTTGTGTAGCCCTTCCCTAGAGAGCACCCTCCTCAGGACGAGGTTGCCCACCTCTAACGTCCTAGAGCGGATGCTACGGCAGTGATACCGCCGCAGCGCCTACTGGTACCTTGACGCCCGGAGTGAGGCTTGACAGCGGCATTCCTCCCCCAGCACGAGATCCATCCCCCCGTATGGCGTCCTGACGCGCCTCGTCGAATACCAGGACCCGCGTGGAGTGATGCTTGACCTCGTGTAGAGAACCGCTTCTGCTCCATAGACGAGGAAGAACGGCGTCTCTTCTGTTGGCTTGGTCGGGGTGGTGCGGATGGACCACAACACGGACTATAGCTCGTCGAGCCCGCCCCTGCCGCAGGGCTCGAGCTTCTTCTTGAAGGTTCTTCTCTTGAGGCCCCTCAGGACTTCGGCATTGGCCCGCTCGGCTTGGCCGTTGCTCTTGGGGTGTGCCACTGAGGCGTAGCATCTTTGCATTCCAAGGTTAGCACAGTATGATTTGAAAAGGTTGCTAGTGAATTGTGAGCCGTTGTCGGTGATGATGAGGTTAGGTACCCCAAACCGGGTCACGATGCCCTTGATGAACTTGACGGCTGATCCAGCTGGGATGGCGTGAACAGCTTCTACCTCCGCCCATTTGGTGAATTTGTCGATGGCGACATATAGGTATCGTTAGTGTTGGGGAACGTAGTAATTTCAAAAAAATTCCTACGTACATGCAAGATCATGGTGATGCATAGCAACTAGAGGGGAGAGTGTTGTCCATGTACCCTCGTAGACCGTAAGCGGAAGCGTTATGACAACGTGGTTGATGTAGTCGTACGTCTTCACGATCCGACCGATCCAAGTACCGAACGTACGACACCTCCGAGTTCAGCACACATTCAGCTCGATGACGATCCCCGGACTCCGATCCAGCAAAGTGTCGGGGATGAGTTCCATCAGCATGACAGCGTGGTGACGATGATGATGCTCTACCGGCGCAGGGCTTCGCCTAAACTCCGCGACGATATGACCGAGGTGGAATATGGTGGAGGGGGGCACCGCACACGGCTAAGGAATGATCCGTAGATCAACTTGTGTGTCATGGGGTGCCCCCCTGCCCCCGTATATAAAGGAGCAAGGGGGGAGGAGGCCGGCCCTAGGAGGGGGCGCGCCAAGTGTGGAGTCCTACTAGGACTCCCTAGTCCTAGTAGGATTCCACCTCCCTTGTTGGAGTAGAAGGGGAAAGAGGGGGAGAGGAAGAAGGAAAGGGGGGCTGCGCCCCTTGTCCAATTCGGACCAGAGGGGGGGCGCAGGCCTCCTTCCTTTTGGCCTCTCTCCTCTATTCCCGTATGGCCCAATAAGGCCCATATACTCCCCGGCGAATTCCCGTAACTCTCCGGTACTCCGAAAAATACCCGAATCACTCGGAACCTTTCCGAACTCCGAATATAGTCGTCCAATATATCGATCTTTACGTCTCGACCATTTCGAGACTCCTCGTCATGTCCCCGATCTCATCCGGGACTCCGAACTCCTTCGGTACATCAAAACTCATAAACTCATAATATAACTGTCATCGAAACCTTAAGCGTGCGGACCCTACGGGTTCGAGAACTATGTAGACATGACCTAGAACTATTCTTGGTCAATAACCAATAGCGGAACCTGGATGCTCATATTGGCTCCTACATATTCTACGAAGATCTTTATCGGTCAAACCGCATAACAACATACGTTGTTCCCTTTGTCATCGGTATGTTACTTGCCCGAGATTCGATCGTCGGTATCCAATACCTAGTTCAATCTCGTTACCGGCAAGTCTCTTTCTCGTTACATAATGCATCATCCCGCAACTAACTCATTAGTCACATTGCTTGCAAGGCTTATAGTGATGTGCATTACCGAGAGGGCCCAGAGATACCTCTCCGACAATCGGAGTGACAAAACCTAATCTCGAAATACGCCAACCCAACATGTACCTTTGGAGACACCTGTAGTACTCCTTTATAATCACCCAGTTACGTTGTGACGTTTGGTAGCACCCAAAGTGTTCCTCCGGTAAACGGGAGTTGCATAATCTCATAGTTACAGGAACATGTATAAGTCATGAAGAAAGCAATAGCAACATACTAAACGATCAAGTGCTAGGCTAACGGAATGGGTCATGTCAATCACATCATTCTCCTAATGATGTGATCCCATTAATCAAATGACAACACATGTCTATGGTTAGGAAACATAACCATCTTTGATTAATGAGCTAGTCAAGTAGAGGCATACTAGTGACTATATGTTTGTCTATGTATTCACACATGTATCATGTTTCCGGTTAATACAATTCTAGCATGAATAATAAACATTTATCATGAAATAAGGAAATAAATAATAACTTTATTATTGCCTCTAGGGCATATTTCCTTCAGTCTCCCACTTGCACTAGAGTCAATAATCTAGTTCACATCGCTATGTGATTTAACACCAATATTCACATCTGCATGTGATTAATACCCATAGTTCACATCATCATGTGATCAACACCCAAAGGGTTTACTAGAGTCAATAATCTAGTTCACATCGCTATGTGATTAACACCCAAAGAGTACTAAGGTATGATCATGTTTTGCTCGTGAGAGAAGCTTAGTCAACGGGTCTGTCATATTCAGAGCCGTATGTATTTCGCAAATATTCTATGTCCACAATGCTCTGCACGGAGCTACTCTAGCTAATTGCTCCCACTTTCAATATGTATCCAGATTGAGACTTAGAGTCATCTGGATTGGTGTAAAAGCTTGCATCGTTGTAACTTTTACGACGGGCTCTTTTATCACCTCCATAATCGAGAAACATCTCCTTAGTCCTCACTAAGGATATTCTTGACCCATGTCCAGTGATCTACTTATTAGATCAAAATTGTATTCCTTTGCCAAACACAGAGCAAGGTATACAATAGGTCTGGTTCACAGCATAGCATACTTTATAGAACCTATGACTGAGGCATAGGGAATGACTTTTCATTCTCTTTCTATTTTCTGCAATGGTCGGGTCTTGAGTCTTACTCAACTTCACACCTTGTAACACAGGCAAGAACTCCTTCTTTGACTGTTCCATTTTGAACTATTTCAAAAATTTATCAAGGTATGTACTCATTGAAAAATCTTATCAAGCGTCTTGATCTATCTATATAGATCTTGATGCTCAATGTGTAAGCAGCTTCACCGAGGTCTTGCTTTGAAAAACTCTTATTCAAGTATCCTTTCATGCTATCCAGAATTTCCATATCATTTCCAATTAACAATATGTCATCCACATATAATATTAGAAATGCTACAGAGCTCCCACTCACTTTCTTGTAAATACAGGCTTCTTCAAAAGTCTGTATAAAACCATATGCTTTGATCAACTCATCAAAGCGTATATTCCAACTCCGAGATGCTTGCACCAGTCCATTGATGGATTGCTGGAGCTTGCACACTTTGTTAGCATCTTTAGGATTGACAAAAACTTTCTGGTTGCATCATATACAACTCTTCTTTAATAAATCCATTAAGGAATGCAGTTTTGACATCCATTTGCCAGATTTCATAAAATGTGGCAATTGCTAACATGATTCAGACAGACTTAAGCTTCGATACGAGTGAGAAAATCTCATCGTATTCAACACCTTAAACTTGTTGAAAACATTTCGCAACAAGTCGAGCTTAGTAGATAGTAACACTACTATCAGTGTCCGTCTTCCTCTTGAAGATCCATTTATTTAACATGGCTTGCTGATCATCGAGCAAGTCAATCAAAGTCCATACTTTGTTCTCATACATGGATCATATCTCAGATTTTATGGCCTCAAGCCATTTCGTGGAATCTGGGCTCATCATCGCTTCCTCATAGTTCGTAGGTTCATCATGGTCTAGTAACATGACTTCCAGAATAAGAATACCGTACCACTCTGGTGCGGATCTTAATCTGGAAGATCTACAAAGTTTGGTAGTAACTTGATCTGAAGTTTCATGATCATCATCATTAGCTTCCTCACTAATTGGTGTAGGAATCACTGGAACTGATTTCTATGATGAACTACTTTCCAATTCGGGAGAAGGTACAAATTACCTTATCAAGCTCTACTTTCCTCCCACTCACTTCTTTTGAGAGAAACTCCTTCTCTAAAAAGGATCCATTCTTAGCAACGAATGTTTTGCCTTCGAATCTGTGATACAAGGTGTACCCAACAGTTTCCTTTGGGTATTCTATGAAGACGCACTTCTCCGATTTGGGTTCGAGCTTATCAGGTTGAAACTTTTTCACATAAGCATCGCAGCCCCAAACTTTTAAGAAACGACAACTTTGGTTTCTTGCCAAACCACAGTTCATAAGGCGTCGTCTCAACGGATTTAGATGGTGCCCTTTTAACGTGAATGCAGCTGTCTCTAATGCATAACCCCAAAACGATAATGGTAAATCAATAAGAGACATCATAGATCGCACCATATCCAATAAAGTGCGGTTACGACGTTCGGACACACCATAACGTTGTGGTGTTCCAGGTGGCGTGAGCTGTGAAACTATTCCACATTATTTTAATTGAAGACCAAACTCGTAACTCAAATATTCGTCTCCGCAATCAGATCGCAGAAACTTTATTTTCTTGTTACGATGATTTTTCCACTTCACTCTGAAATTCTTTGAACCTTTCAATTATTTCAGACTTATGTTTCATCAAGTAGATATACCCATATCTGCTCAAATCATCTTGTGAAGGTCAGAAAATAACGATACTTGTCACGAGCATCAACACTCATTGGATCGCATACATCGGTATGTATTATTTCCAATAAGTCAGTAGCTTGTTCCATTGTTCCGGAGAACGGAGTTTTAGTCATCTTGCCCAAAAGGCACGGTTCGCAAGCATCAAATGATTCATAACCAAGTGATTCCAAAAATCCATCTTTATGGAGTTTCTTCATGCGCTTTACACCGATATGACCCAAACGGCAGTGCCACAAACAAGTTGCACTATCATTATTAACTTTTCATCTTTTGGCATCAATATTATGAATATGTGTATCACTACGATCGAGATCCAACAAACTATGTTCATTGGGTGTATGACCATCGAAGGTCTTATTCATGTAAACAGAACAACAATTATTCTCTGACTTTAAATGAATAACCGTATTGCAATAAACATGATCAAATCATATTCATGCTCAACGCAAACGCCAAATAACATTTATTTAGGTTTAACACTAATCCCGAAAGTATAGGGAGTGTGCGATGATGATCATATCAATCTTGGAACTACTTCCAACACTCATCGTCACTTCCCCTTCAACTAGTCTCTGTTTATTCTGTAACTCCTGTTTCGAGTTACTAATCTTAGCAACCGAACAAGTATCAAATACTCAGGGGCTACTATAAACACTAGTAAGGCACACATCAATAACCTGTATATCAAATATACCCTTGTTCACTTTGCCATCCTTCTTATCCACCAAATATTCAGGGCATTTCCGCTTCCAGTGACCATTTCCTTTGCAGTGTAAGCACTCAGTTTTAGGCTTTGGTTCAGCTTTGGGCTTCTTCATGGGAGTGACAACTTGCTTGTCATTCTACTTGAAGTTCCCCTTTCTTTCCCTTTGCCCTTTTTCTTGAAACTAGTGATCTTGTCAACCATCAACACTTGATGCTCTTTCTTGATTTCTACCTTCGTTGATTTCAACATCACGAAGAGCTCGGGAATCGTTTTCGTCATCCCTTGCATACTATAGTTCATCACAAAGTTCTACTAACTTGGTGATGGTGGCTAGAGAATTCTGTCAATCACTATCTTATCTGGAAGATTAACTCCCACTTGATTCAAGCGATTGAAGTACCCAGACAATCTGAGCACATGCTCACTAGTTGAGCGATTCTCCTCCATCTTTTAGCTATAGAACTTGTTGGAGACTTCATATCTCTCAACTCGGGTATTTGCTTGAAATATTAACTTCAACTCCTGGAACATCTCATATGGTCCATGACGTTCAAAACGTCTTTGAAGTCCCGATTCTAAGCCGTTAAGCATGGTGCACTAAACTATCAAGTAGTCATCATATTGAGCTAGCCAAACGTTCATAACGTCTGCATCTGCTCCTGCAATAGGTCTGTCACCTAGCGGTGCATTAAGGACATAATTCTTCTGTGCAGCAATGAGGATAAACCTCAGATCACGGATCCAATCCGCATCATTGCTACTAACATCTTTCAACACAATTTTCTCTAGGAACATATCAAAATAAACATATGAAAGCAACAACGCAAGCTATTGATCTACAACATAATTTGCAAAATACTACCAGGACTAAGTTCATGATAAATTTAAGTTCAATTAATCATATTACTTAAGAACTCCCACTTAGATAGACATCCCTCTAATCCTCTAAGTGATTACGTGATCCATATCAACTACACCATGTCCGATCATCACGTGAGATGGAGTAGTTTCAATGGTGAACATCACTATGTTGATCATATCTACTATATGATTCACGCTCGACCTTTCGGTCTCCGTGTTCCGAGGCCATATCTGTATATGCTAGGCTCGTCAAGTTTAACCTGAGTATTCCGCGTGTGCAACTGTTTTGCACCCGTTGTATTTGAACGTAGAGCCTATCACACCCGATCATCACGTGGTGTCTCAGCACGAAGAACTTTCGCAACGGTGCATACTCAGGGAGAACACTTCTTGATAATTAGTGAGAGATCATCTTAAAATGCTACCGTCAATCAAAGCAAGATAAGATGCATAAAGGATAAACATCACATGCAATCAATATAAGTGATATGATATGGCCATCATCATCTTGTGCTTGTGATCTCCATCTTCGAAGCACCGTCGTGATCACCATCGTCACCGGCGCGACACCTTGATCTCCATCGTAGCATCGTTGTCGTTACGCCATCTATTGCTTCTACGACTATCGCTACCGCTTAGTGATAAAGTAAAGCAATTACAGGGCGTTTGCATTTCATACAATAAAGCGACAACCATATGGCTCCTGCCAGTTGCCGATAACTTCGGTTACAAAACATGATCATCTCATACAATAAAATATAGCATCACGTCTTGACCATATCACATCACAACATGCCCTGCAAAAACAAGTTAGACGTCCTCTACTTTGTTGTTGCAAATTTTACGTGGCTGCTACGGGCTTAGCAAGAACCGTTCTTACCTACGCATCAAAACCACAACGATAGTTCGTCAAGTTAGTGCTGTTTTAACCTTCGCAAGGACCGGGCGTAGCCACACTCGATTCAGCTAAAGTGAGAGAGACAGACACCCGCCAGCCACCTTTAAGCACAAGTGCTCGTAACGGTGAAACCAGTCTCGCGTAAGCGTACGCGTAATGTCGGTCCGGGCCGCTTCATCTCACAATACCGCCGAACCAAAGTATGACATGCTGGTAAGCAGTATGACTTGTATCGCCCACAACTCACTTGTGTTCTACTCGTGCATATAACATCAACGCATAAAACCTAGGCTCTGATACCACTGTTGGGGAACGTAGTAATTTCAAAAAAATTCCTACGTACACGCAAGATCATGGTGATGGCATAGCAACGAGAGGGGAGAGTGTTGTCCACGTACCCTCGTAGACCGTAAGCGGAAGCGTTATGACAATGCGGTTGATGTAGTCGTACGTCTTCACGATCCGACCGATCCAAGTACCGAACGTACGGCACCTCCGAGTTCAGCATATGTTCAGCTCGATGACGATCCCCGAAATCTGATCCAACAAAGTGTCGGGGATGAGTTCCGTAAGCACGACAGCGTGGTGACGATGATGATGCTCTACCGGCGCAGGGCTTCGCCTAAACTCCGCGACGATATGACCGAGGTGGAATATGGTGGAGGGGGGCACCGCACACGGCTAAGGAATGATCCGTAGATCAACTTGTGTGTCATGGGGTGCCCCCCTGCCCCCGTATATAAAGGAGCAAGGGGGGGAGGAGGCTGGCCCTAGGAGGGGGCGCGCCAAGTGTGGAGTCCTACTAGGACTCCCTAGTCCTAGTAGGATTCCACCTCCCTTGTTGGAGTAGGAGAAGGGGAAAGAGGGGGAGAGGAAGAAGGAAAGGGGGGCTGCGCCCCTTGTCCAATTCGGACCAAAGGGGGGGCGCAGGCCTCCTTCCTTTTGACCTCTCTCCTCTATTCCCGTATGGCCCAATAAGGCCCATATACTCCCCGGCGAATTCCCGTAACTCCCGGTACTCCGAAAAATACCCGAATCACTCGAAACCTTTCCGAAGTACGAATATAGTCGTCCAATATATCGATCTTTACGTCTCGACCATTTCGAGACTCCTCGTCATGTCTTTGATCTCATCCGGGACTCCGAACTCCTTAGGTACATCAAAACTCATAAACTCATAATATAACTGTCATCGAAACCTTAAGCGTGCGGACCCTACGGGTTCGAGAACTATGTAGACATGACCTAGAACTATTCTTGGTCAATAACCAATAGCGGAACCTGGATGCTCATATTGGCTCCTACATATTCTACGAAGATCTTTATCGGTCAAACCGCATAACAACATACGTTGTTCCCTTCGTCATCGGTTGTTACTTGCCCGAGATTCGATCGTCGGTATCCAATACCTAGTTCAATATCGTTACCGGCAAGTCTCTTTTCTCGTTACATAATGCATCATCCTGCAACTAACTCATTAGTCACATTGCTTGCAAGGCTTATAGTGATGTGCATTACCGAGAGGGCCCAGAGATACCTCTCCGACAATCGGAGTGACAAAACCTAATCTCGAAATACGCCAACCCAACATGTACCTTTGGAGACACCTGTAGTACTCCTTTATAATCACCCAGTTACGTTGTGACGTTTGGTAGCACCCAAAGTGTTCCTCCGGTAAATGGGAGTTGCATAATCTCATAGTTACAGGAACATGTATAAGTCATGAAGAAAGTAATAGCAACATACTAAACGATCAAGTGCTAGGCTAATGGAATGGGTCATGTCAATCACATTATTCTCCTAATGATGTGATCCCATTAATCAAATGACAACACATGTCTATGGTTAGGAAACATAACCATCTTTGATTAATGAGCTAGTCAAGTAGAGGCATACTAGTGACTATATGTTTGTCTATGTATTCACACATGTATCATGTTTCCGGTTAATACAATTCTAGCATGAATAATAAACATTTATCATGAAATAAGGAAATAAATAATAACTTTATTATTGCCTCTAGGGCATATTTCCTTCAGTTAGCCCCCTAGAGCTCGAGGGAACGGCCCCAAGATGTCCAACCCCCAGACCGCGAACGACCATGTGAGCGGGCTTGTCTGGAGGCCCTGCGCAGGCTGGTGAACTTGCTTGGCATGGAACTGGCATGCTTCACAGGAACGCACCAGCTCTGTGGCGTCGTTGAGTGCAGTGGGCCAGTAGAAGCCGCTGCGGAACGCCTTGCACACCAGTGTGCGTGATGAGGAATGATGCTCGCAGTCCCCACCGTGTATGTCCGCTAGCAGCTCAAGTCCTTGTTCCCTGGAGATGCATCGCAACGAAACATCATTGGGCCTTTTGCAATATAACTCACCATCCTGGATGCAGTACGCGGTGGCTTGACGAGCCACACGCTCGGCATCCTCCTCCTTCTCTGGCAGGGTCCCTTGAAGCAGGTACGTCTTGAACTCCTCGATCCAGCACCCCTCCTGAGGATCGAGCGCAAGCAACAGGCGGGCCCCTATGGGATGGCCACATGCCAGGGCGCCAGTCCCACGCACCTGAGGCAGATCCTCCTGAGGCGGTGCTGGAGCCGCGGTGGGGGGAGTCGTAGATGGCTTGAAGAGCCACTCCTCAAACACCCCCAGCTCCTGGGGGAGCCTTCGGGAGGCTCTCTTGGTGATCATGTCCGCCTCCTTGTTCGTCGCTCGCAGTACGTGTTGCAGTTCCAAGCCCAAGAACCGCTTCTCCATCTTGCGTACCTCTTATAGGTATCCCTCCATGTGCTCATCCTTGGGTGTGTACTACTTGTTGGAGAAGTTGACGAGGAGCTGGGAATCGCCCTTGATGGTGAGGCGCTTCACCCCCAGCGCCGCCGTGGCCCTGAGACTGGCGAGCAAGCCCTCGAACTCTGCGATGTTGTTGGAGACCTTCTCGCCCTGCTGGAAACAGAGTTGTACCGCATAGTAGAGCTTGTCCTTGGTGGGTGAGACGAGAACGGACCCTGCTCATGCGCCTTGTCGTGTGAATACTTCGTCAAAGTACATGAGCTACCCGTCTGGTTCCTCGTCCCCGGGTAAGAGGGAGCGGTCCTCGCTCACCCCGTGGTCGGGGATGTCATTCCACTCGGCCATGAAGTCAGCGATGGCCGCACCCTTGATTACCCTGGTGGTGCTGAACTCAAGATGGAACGCCTGAAGCTCAATGTTCCATTCTGCAACTCGCCCAGTGGTGTTAGGGCTCCGGAGCACCCTCTCCAGCGGGTACGCCAAAATGACTTTGATGGGGTGGCCTTGGAAGTAGTGGTGCAGCTTTCGGGAGGCGATGAGGAGCACGCGCAAGTGTTTCTGAGGCATGGGGTAATGCGCCCGTGCCTCCCTTAGCACCGTGCTGACGAAATATACAGGGTGCTCGATGAGGGGAGAGGCACCGATGGAGTCTTGTTCTTCTTGAGGACGCGGGCCTTCGGTGGTCTCGCGAGGTCCGTCCTTAGGAGCCCCCCCAGCTGTGGGGTCAATCGCAGCTTCGGGAGGGATATCGGCCGCTGGGTTGGCCGAGGCCCCAGATGCGTTGTCTTGAGGGTGGTGCGCTGTGCTTGGTGGTTGAGCGTCCTGCCAAGGGTCCTTGGACAGGCGCTCCTTCCTTAGCGCCACCAGGGCGGCGCTGGCTGAGTGAGGGGTGGCTGCCAAATAGAGCACCAAGGGCTCGAGAGGGTGCGGCGCCACCATCACTCATGGGCTGGTCAGGTATCTCTTGAGGTCTTAAAAGGCTGCGTCTGCCTCCGGGGTCCACCCAAACGGCCCCTGCCTTTTCATCAGCTTGAAGAACGGGAGGGCGCGCTCCCCCAGCTTGGAGATGAAGCGCCCCAGCGAGGTCACGGAGCCTCCTAGCTTCTTCATCTCCTTCAGGGTCTGCGGGGGGCTCATGTCTTATATAGCCTTGACCTTCTCTGGATTGGCCTCGATCCATCTATGCGACACCAGGAAGCCCAGCAACTTTCTAGATTGGACCTCGAATACGCTCTTCTCAGGATTGAGCCGAAGATCCACCTTGCGCAAGCTGACAAATGTCTCCTCCAGATCTGTTGTCAAGGTTCCAGCCTCCCGAGACTTCACTACTATGTCATCAACATAGGCCTCCGTGTTTCTCCCGAGCTGCGTGCCCAGGGTGATGTGCATCAGCTGCTGGAAGGTGGCCTTGGCATTGCGCAGCCGAAGGGCATGCAGGTGTAGTAGTATACCCCGTAGGGGTTCAGGAACGCCGTCTTCTCCACATCTTGCATGGCCATGTTGATCTGGTGGTAGCCTGAGAAGGCGTCCAAGAAGCACAACAGGTCGTCGGCGGTGGAGTCCACGATCTAATCGATGCGAGGAAGCGGAAAGGGATCTTGAGGGCAGGCCTTGTTGAGGTTGGTTAAGTCGACACACATGCATTCCTTCCCTCCTTTCTTTGGGACGACAATGGGGTCCGCCAGCCACTTCGGGAATCGTACCTCCCTGATGACCCCAGCGTCCTGCAACTTGCGGGTTTCTTGGAATCACCAGGCAGCGCGGATGCCACCGACCTAAAGGCGAGCTTGAGGGCCTGCAAGGCGTCTTTGGTGTCCCTTGCCACCGGGAGGACACTGTTGCTGCCAGGAAACTTCATGAGGTTGTAAGCTTGGTGATTTGCCGCCATGAACTTGGCCAAGGTGGGGTATCTGAGGATGGCATTATATGGCAAGTCGATCCCGGCGATGTCGAAGTCGATGAGCTCGGTGCGGTAGTTGTCGCGGGTCCCGAAGGTAACAACAAGACAGATTTACCCCAGAGGGCGGGTGAAGCCACTGCCGACCCCAAAGAAGGGCTTGGTGGGGCGGAGCCGGCTAGGAGGCACGTGCAGTAGGACGAAGCCTCCGCGGAGAGCACGTTGAGGCCAGCTCCATCGTCGACAAGGGTCCTGGTGATCGCCAAGTTGTAGATGGTGGGGGTGCGGAGCATTGTGAGTGCTCCCGCTCCTACAGTGGTCGCTGGATGGTCTTCTGGGCCGAAGGCAAGGTCGTCCTTCGGCGCTACCCAGCCCAGAGGAGCCCTGGAGCTCACCTGGGCAACACTTATTTGCCAGTAGAATTTCTTGATATGCCAATCACAAGGTGGCGCCTGTGAGCCGCCTAAGAGAGCCGCGACGACAGGAGGCGCCAGTGCCGCGAAGTGCGCAATGAAGAGGCTACGCAGCTCCTCCCAAGAGGCCACATAGGACTTCGGCAGGTGGAGCAGCCAGGCACGCGGCTCTCCTACGAGGGACATGGGGAGCCAGTTGGCCTTCACCTTGTCGTCTCTGCCGGCCTCCCAGACTACCTCGTACTCCTGGAGGAAGCCAGCCGGGTCCGTCGTTCCGTCGTAGCGTGGCCGCAGCTCAGGCCTGAACTTGGGTGGCCATTCCACCCGCCGCAGGGAGGGGGTGAAAGGGTGCAGCTTCGGCACTTCTTTGAAGGCGCGCGTCGGTCGAGTCGATGGAGGAGTGCCCGCCATTTGAGACGAGGGCGCGATCTGACGGATGGAGTAGAGGATCTCCCACGCACCCCTACCTGGCGCGCCAAATGTCGGATTACGGGTTCCGCAAACCCTGGAAAGGTTCGAAGTCTGGGGTGCGTGCGGATATCTCAACCTACCCAAACTGTCTACTCGCGATGCTCCTAAGCCTAGCGCGACAAGCTCAAAGATTCAAAGAGACACAATAGTTTATCCTGGTTCGGGCCACCTTGCGGTGTAATACCCTACTCCAGCGTTTTGGTGGATTGCCTCGAGGGGCTGAGTATGAACTAGTACAGTGGATGGACTAGCCTCAGGAGGTGAGGTGTTCTTGAGCTCAAGAGAGCTGGTGAGGTGGTCGGGTAAGAGTGGATCTGATCCCCCTCTATGGTGGAAGGGATCCCACAACGGTCAGATTTGGAAGGGGACAAGTAGTACAACTTATCCTGACTAAAGTTGTCTTCGCATGCGAAAAGCCCCTAACCGTGACAATGTGGTGGGCTCGGTGATGACTTCCGTCTTGCCATCCTAGTGGACTTGGTCTTGTTGCGCCAGAATGGAAACATTTGGCTGATTCCCCGGAACTCCGCGCCTGTGGCTTGCCTCCCTTGCACCAAAGAGGAAACTGGTGGTCTGCGCCCGCTGGCACCCGCCTGGAGCCCGCTTGGCCTTGGTCATCATGGCTCACGTCAGCTGAGCCTCATGAGGTGCACCTTGCATAGAACTCTCCGCCCTTCGGGAGCCAGCCTGAAGAGGTTGATCCCCTCGGGGGTCTTGGTGTCGTCCACCTCGCGAGGCTTGGCCCCTCGCGAGGGTCTTGAGTTGTTGACGCTGAAGCTGGGCTGTACCAGGCCGTTGATGGAGCCACGTGGTGGGCCGCAGGTAGGCAAGTCTGGATACCCCCATATCCATAACACTAACAGTAGTTGCACCGGCAATAGACTGGGCTGCAGTTCGCACTTCATATACCAAAGTCCTTACAAAAACTGGCATCTCCACCTTCTTGGTAAGCATTGGCCACCCAAGTGCTTCTTACTTTTCTCTTTCCATCTTGTTTCACATGATTCACTATTTTGATCTAACTATTTGTGTATGTCTTCTTGTTTGTAAACAGAGAATTCCTAGAGCAACGAGGGAGCCATTCAACAATCCAGGTGACCGTGGCCAAGTTTCTCTTACCATACGCAGCCTTGGTGTGAATGAACCTGCTCAATATACCGTAAGTACAAAGGATGGTCGCGTGATGATTGATGCCAAAGGATGGTCAAGGTTTAAATCTAAATCAAATCTTGCGGTAGGGGATGATGTCAAAATCGAACTTTCTCGGCAAGGAGAGCTGTTCCAAATCAACTTCAAAATTATTTAGTAACAGCACGCAACCAACGAACTGATCTATCCTCCGAGAGATTTTGATGTAATAATCTGGCATGGTGAAACAAGTGTCATGTGTATATAAGTAGTACGACAGTATTATTTATCACGTAGGATATCGTTGATAGAATTGCAACTCGGATTGTTGGTTAGGAACTGTCATTCTATTTCATTCTAACAGTTGTCGTGCTTTATTCAATTTTCTATATTTGCCTTGCGACAGCATCTAAAACAAGCACCGTACTGATCGCTTTCAATATGAAATGCGCTGAGTTAGAACACATGGGCCCCCAAATATGCAGGCCCACCGGCCTGTGGCCCAAAGTCCGGAACCATGAGCCTATCTGAGTATTATATTCTCAGTTGAACCCCCATATTATGTTGTATATATTCCCCTTGATTTTTCTTATGTATAATATGTGATATAAAAGATTTTTATATTTCTTTACAGAGGGAGTATCTCTCTGTCAAAAATATATTTATGTGTAACTAGTTACTCCTACCTTTCTACTTCCTTTCGCTGATATGTGGGGCATCCGACAATGGGGTCCATGTTCCATGCACCAAATTAGAGTGCACAACTGCACGGTAGACTCACCCCTGTTGTAGCGCCGTAGTAATGCCCAATGAGCAGTCAAATCACAAAACCCCCCCGCCTTTCCAGCTTTAGCAGTAAGCTGGACGGACGAAGCAGCAATACTTCACTGGGCCCGAATCCCCTTCTCCCTTTTCTACTTGTTCAGAGAAAACCCCCTCTCGGCGATTGCATAGGGTTTTCTCATGGAGAACCGGGTACAAATTCTTCATCCATCCCCGATAAATCCAAGTCCCTTGGTCGCGGGTAATCCTAGGATGGAAGCCGCCGCCGTTGATGCAGTTTTCTTCCTACTGAATCTAGTGTGTTTCATTTGCAGTGCCCAAAGTGCGAGGCCCCTATAGGTTTTTTTGCCCTTGACGAGATTGCACACTCGTTCCTTCTCATCCTAACACAGGATTTTAAAACGCGCATAGTATGTTCCTCGAATCCTCTTTTCTATCGGTTAGGGTGGTTTTTTTTGAACATGTTGTCGACTAATTTGGAAATTAGGATTTCTATATTTGGATAAAAGGTACTAGTACCATGGTCAACACTAACGTGAAGGAGGAAACTATTTCTAGATTTGGATAGGGAATACATTGTGTTCTCATATTATTTTTCCTGCAGTGCATTCCTTGCTCTGCTAGAACACATGTACTCAAGATGGTCGGCCTTGCCATAACTGAATACAACAGTTTAATGGTCACATTGAAGACCGACTTGGGTTCATGAACCAAGAAGATCCTTGCTTTTTCATGGCCGAACTTGGATAAAATTTCTCAAGTATTACAAACTGAAAATTAGTGCACGAATGTTGATGGAAATAGCAGAACCTGGTCTCATCTTCATTGTGAGCTTCCACCCCGATGTCGTTCCAGTAGTTCATCCATGTTAGTTTTGTATCTAGTTCTTGCTTGTTGCCTTGATTACTTCTTAATCCAGCTATTCTGTCTAACTAATCACAATTTAACTTTAGAAGTAGCAACGATTTGTGACTCCCTTCTCTCACGAAGATGCTAATTCTAACTAATATTTCTTATAATTGGTGGCACGTGTAGGTTATTTCAAAGTTAAGCACGCTACTCGTTTGTTATTCTATAAGAACTCGACTATTACTGATGGCACTAAAGTTTACTGGGACGACATCCACAAGTTCCTACACTTTATCACTACTAGGAAAAGGGCTATACATGATATGGCCACTAATGGCGCACCAGACATGTGGTGCGCCACTACTATATAGCTGTGGCGCACCATGTGTTGGTGCGCCATTAGTGTGATAGACACTAATGGCGCACCAGACCCATGGTGCGCCACTAGTAACAAATTTTTTTCCAAAAATACTAATGGCGCACCAGGGCACAGTGCGCCATTACTAGTTAGCCATTACTAGTTTTAACTAGTAATGGCGCACCAGCCACACAGTGCGCCACTACTATATTTTTTTATTATTATTTTGCAAAACTATTAATGGCGCACTACCAGCTAGTGCGCCATTAGTAACCAGGGTTACTAATGGCGCATTTGTAGGTGGTGTATCATTAGTAACCTGGGACCAACTAGATATTTTGGACAGCCACACCTACACACTCACTTTCCCCACTTCATTCTCTCCACCTCCTCCTCCAAGCTTGTCTCGGCTGCCTCCTCCTCCTCACCTCATTTGCACCATAGGTTCATCCAAATTAAGTGGTTAAATTACCTTTTTTGATAGGTAAATAAGGGGAAAGCTATCTTTATGTTGTAGATCTACTTTTTTTCTCCCTCCAACAACGTGCACATGCACTTTTTATGGCCTAGCTAGATCTATGTATGTTTGTGGTGTTGCATATGTTTGTGGTGTTGCATATATGTTTGTGTTTGTAGGTACCGGTATTTGGAATGCGATAGTTGCCAATATTTTGCCGGAATGTTGATTCATTTTTGTTTCGGCGAGTATTTTGGCACTATGCATTCTTTTTGGTCCTATTTTTAGCCAAAGTCATGCCAAAAATTTTCTTGGTTCTAAAATATCGTTTTGCTCTACCCCGCAAGCGACCATGGTCCGCACGATGACCGAAGGCATCGTGAATAGGTTTCTGAGCTCCGCGAAGGCCGAGATGCTTCATAAGAACGAGATGGAGATAAGATGTCCGTGTCGAAGATGCAAGCTGAGGAGCCTTGTGGACCCGGATTCCGTACAGGTGCGGGACCACCTGCTCTTGTGTGGTTTCATGGATGGCTATCGGTGGCAAGGTGATGAAGATGATTATGAAGTCGTCCATGGGGGCCGGGCAAGAAATGAGGAAGGGCAGCAAGACAACCGCGGCGAGGGCGGGCGAGAACACGAAGAATCTTCAGGACATGATCACGAAGTAGATGCAGTACACAGTCATCATGTAGAAGATGCCAGACATGATGATGAGGAAGATGCCGGAGCAGACGAAGGGCATGATCATGAAGATGGAGATGCCGGAGCAGACGATGATGGACCATCGATGGGCTGGGTGTAGGACCATCATATTCAAGAGCTGCTTCTCAAGCAGACGGATAACGCAAGAGCTGCCGCCCGAGAGAAAGCCAAGCTGGATCAACTGGATATAGACGCGGTTACTCAATTGTATGAAGGATGCAGGCCCGAGGATACCCGCCTAAAAGTAACGCTCATGGCTCTGGAGATGAAGGTAAAACTCAAAATGACCGACACATGCTTCGACGAGAACATGTCATTCTGGCACGAACGTCTTCCCAAGGGGAACAAGTGCCCGACCAGTTTCGAGGAGGCGAAGAAAATCATGTGTCGTTTCGATTTACCGCACGTGAGATACCATGTGTGCATGAACAATTGCATCATTTATCGGGACGAGCACGCGGAGTCTACTATATGTCCGGTGTGCGGCGTCACTCGATACAAGAAGAGGAAGAAAGCTCCTCGAAAAGTGGTGTGGTACTTTCCGATCACTCCGCGTCTGCAGCGGTATTTTGCGGACCCTAAGGTAGCAAAGCTCCTACGTTGGCACGCGGATAGGGAGGAGAAGAAGTGAGAAGATGACGCAAATGATCCGGAGATAAATAAAAAAGACAAGATGCTGAGTCACCCTAAGGATGGGAGCCAGTGACAAGCGTTGAACTTCGAATAGCCAGAATTTGGGAAGGATCCAAGAAACATCATGCTGGGCGCGAGCACAGATGGAGTCAATCCGTTTGGCAGCGAGAGAAGCACACATAGCACCTGTCCTGTGTTTGTGTGGATGTACAACCTTCCCCTCTGGTTGTGCATGAAGAGGAAGTACATTCACATGAATATGCTAATTGAAGGGCCGAAACAACCAGGGAACAACATCAATCTATATCTGGGGCTGCTGAAAGAGGAGCTAGACACGCTATGGAAAACGCAGCCAATACGTGGGACGCTGCAGAGAAAGAATATTTCCCTATGAGAGCCGCACTGCTCACGACGGTGCACGACTATCTCGGTTACGGATATGTCGTGGGGCAGGTGGTCCACAGATTTTCTGGATGCGTCGGGTGCATGGATGACACAACGTATTGCCAGCTAGATGGAGATCCCGGGTCTTCGAAAACCGTGTTCATGGGACATCGAAGGTGTCTTCGCGACGATGACTCATGGAGGAAACGCGAGGATCTGTTCGATGGTGAAACTGAACCCCGAAGACACCCGCATATGAGGAGCGGCGAGGAAATAGACGAGCTGTTGAAAAATTGGAAAGATTGCCCACTGTCGGGAAAGAAGCAAAAGGCGCCAGAGCCGGGAAAGAAGCGAAAGGCGCCAGAGCCGCTGCTGAAGGTATGGAAAACGAGGTCTGTTTTCTGGGACTTGCCGTACTAGAAGATCCACTGTGTGCCTCATAGCCTTGATGTCATGCATATCACGAAGAACGTGTGCGAGAGTCTACTTGGTACCCTGCTCAACATGCCAGAGAGGACCAAAGATGGGCCGAAAGCAAGGGCAGACTTGAAATCAATGGGCATCAGGGAGGAGCTTCACGCTAATGATGATGATGATGAGGCGAAGCAGGACACGGAAAGTCGTTGCAAAGGCAAAAAGGCCAAGAAGACCGGAAATGACTTCCCTCCCACGTGCTTCACTCTAAGTCAGGAGGAGATCGATCAGTTTTTCACCTGCCTCGTAGGAGTAAAACTTCCTTACGGTTACGCGGGGAAGATAAGCAGATACCTACACTCAGCGAAGCAGCAGTTCAGCGGGATGAAGTCTCACGACTGTCACGTGCTGATGACGCAGATACTTCCAGTTACAATCCGTGGAATCGTGGACGCGCACGTCCGTGAAATGCTATTTCGCCTATGCAACTTTTTTGACGTCATCTCTCGGAAGTCGGTTGGCATGAGGCAACTCAGAAGGCTACAGGAAGAGATCATGGTGATACTATGCGATCTTGAGATGTACTTCCTGCCCGCATTCTTCGACGTTATGGTGCATCTGCTGGTCCATATCGTGGAGGATATCATCCAACTCGGGCCGACGTTCCTGCATAGCATGATGCCATTTGAAAGGATGAATGGTGTCATCAAAGGATACGTTCGCAACATGTCGCATCCAGAGGGAAGCATAGCCAAGGGCTTTCTGACCGAAGAGTGCATCTCCTACTACATGAATTATCTAGGCATTGAGAACCCCGTTGGTCTGCCCGTCAACAGGCACCTCGGCAGGCTCGCTGGATGGGGTCACCATGAGGGTCGCTGTGAAATGCATGTCGACTTTGAGGGTCGACTCGCCGACTTTGAAAGAGCAAACCTAGTCGCGCTACAACACATAGACGTGGTCGATCCTTGGGTGGTAGAGCACAAAACCTTTATTGAGAAGACGTACAATGACCGAGGACAACAGAGGCCGGACGAAGATATAATCAAAGAGCACAACTCATGTTTCACGCATTGGTTCAAGCAGAAGCTTCTGTCGTACCCTTTACATGAGGGTTCTTTCGCGGAAGAACAACTCATATTCGCCTTGTCACAGGGCGCCGAGCACAACCTGATGACGTATGAGGCGTACGATATCTACACATTCTACACCGAGGGAAAGGACATGAAGAGGATGGTTATCAGAACTCCGGGGTAACGATGGAATCCTACACCGGTAACGACAAGGACAGATACTACGGAAGGATCGAGGAGATCTGGGAGCTGAGCTACGCTGGAGAGAAGGTCCCGATGTTCCATGTCAGATGGGCTAAGAGCGTCATAAAAGAAGACCGGTATTTCACCACCATGGTTATACCCGAAGCCAAATCCAAGACCACGGGCGCAAACGTCACCACGAAAAATGAGCCATGGGTACTAGCTTCCCAAGTGGACGAATGCTTCTTCATTACCGACCGTCAAAGCCCAGTTGTGTGACATACTGCTGGTGGGAGAAAGGAGAAAAATACCAGCTCGGAAAGCCAGTCGCGCGAGGTTCAAGAACTCAAGGCACAAGTAGCGCGGATTCCGAAGATTGTCCAAGAGCAAGTGCAACAACAACTGGGAACGATGCTCACCGCCATGGTGCCTACCTTGATTCAGGGGCTGACGACATGGATTGTGTCCAGCCAACAGGGGCCGCCCCCGGTTCCCAGCTTCACGGCAAGCAACTCGCACAACGCGTAGGCGGCGCCATTGGTGTCTCCGGCGGAGGCGGTATTTGTGTCTTCGGCGCCGGCCCGGGCATTAGAGCTTAATGCACCCGGGTGTACGCCGGCCAGCACCTTGCCAGCAAGCGACCCCTCCGTCAGTTGCACGTCTGCTGTTGGCGGTGCCTCGACATTAGCCGAGCTCAACGCCATCACGGTAACTAAGCGTCTCGGCCGATGACTTCATCTCCTTGCCTATGACTGGGCATCCGTGACGCCCTACATGTTTTCGCAGGGCGCCGCCGACGTTCCATGCACTCTCCTGCACTTCTTGGGCGGCGAGTTGATCGATGTCGCCAAGGGCAGAATCGTTCAACCGGGCAACCCCGTGTTCCACGGTAATCCGATGCCACCCACCGTGTATAGGGTTGAACTGGTTCGGGTGCTGTCAGGCTGCAACGAGTTGTTACCTCCGATTCGACCCGCTGGGGCCGACGAAGATGATGTGATGACCCTCAGCGCCTGCGTAAGCTGGCCCCTGCTTTGGCCGAAGAGCCAGATTCGTTTGGGGGCG
Organism: Triticum aestivum; assembly: GCF_018294505.1. Classification (NCBI taxonomy): domain Eukaryota; kingdom Viridiplantae; phylum Streptophyta; class Magnoliopsida; order Poales; family Poaceae; genus Triticum; species Triticum aestivum. Next base: position 480,395,105 of record NC_057801.1, on the reverse strand, counting down.
GGGGACACCACCCCACAGACAACACCGCCAGTGGTGCCGCCGCCAAGCCATGGCAAGACCGCCGCAACGCTACCGGACATGCCGGACATCCCTATGGCACAGGATCCGGACATGCATATGGCACAGGATCAGGACGACGACGACAACGATGATAGTACATTTACCAACGTCGATATGTACTTTGCCGAACATGGGTACGGTGACGAATTCTGTGGGCCTCCTTCTCAAGAACCCAACCCTGAAAAAGACGACCGCGATCTAGCTGGTACCATGGAGAAACCCAATTGCAACAGGCGTCGTCTGACGTTCAGTTCTCAGGAGACGCCTCCAGCTGCCGCCTTCACCGGGGTGCGAAATATTATCAGCCCCAACACACTCAAGAAGGCGGTCTCTGAGCAGAACTCGATCCCATTATAGCGGATGAAGAAGAAGGGACGGAAACGAAAGAATAACAAGGGCAGTGCGAGCCAGCCGGCACCGAGTACGATACGTGCTCAAGACGGGCCACCTTCACCTAAGGTTATCTCGAGGAGGGTGCATGTGGCGGGTAGGGCGATGCTACCGACAAATCTACTCAATGTTGCAACCGGTGCTATGCGGAGTCTGCATGACAGTGTTCTTTCTTTGGAGAAGTGGTGTCTCTCCCAGAATGATGTGGCATACCCGGTTTTCGTGGCCAAGGTGCCAGAGGGCAAGGGCTTTGTGGATAGCGCCATCGGGGGTACGATCGTCCGGCGGTTTGATGACATCTTCGCTATGTTTAACCTTCATCCGCTGCACTACACCTTCTTCGTTCAGCTGTTTTTGCTGAGTATGGTGATGCGAATCATTAGAGACAAGACCCCGGACATCGGGATACTCGACCCATTCTACATGCGTGCCAAGATCTTGGGCAGCACTGGGGACCGGCAAGTCGCGAGTTCACACCTCGAAGGCGTCATTCTGGCAAACCTAGATAAGGATAACTTCCTCGTGCCTTACTTTCCCGAGTAAGTCATCCCCTCACCGCCCCGTAACATATGATTTCTTAGATTTCAATCGTTCTTTTTTTTCTAACATTCCATGTTTTGTGCAGTGACACACATTGCACACTCATCCTCTTAAGCCCAAAATATTCCATGGCCACGTATTTCGACCCGGACCGTGAGTCGAAGATAGACTACACAAATATCAAGAAAGTTCTTGATGATGCTCTCCCCGGCTACACCAGATCTGGAGGAACCTTCAAGAGGCCAGTTCGTAGGTACGGCAAGCACGTGTTCACCCACAATACAATGTTCCCCTGCGTCAGCAGCCGCCTGGCGGTCAGAAGGATGCCTACTACGCCCTCCATCACATGCGGGCGATCGTACGGGACCATAATCGCCTTCTGCTACTAAATAATCTCAAAGATTGGGCCACACGCTTGTCGGCAATCCAGGACGCAGACATCAGACAAGAATTCTTTCGCATCCAGTCGGAGTTTGCAGAAATCATCCATCAAGATGTCCTTCGTACCTCGGGACAGTTCTACCTCAGATCTCAACCGCCCAACAGTGAGATAGAAACAACGCTACAAATGCAGGCTGACAACACCCGCGATTTCATGACCATCAAGAAAGACGGCGGCTTCATCCACGCTCCGGTCCCATGAGTCGAGTCGAAAGTAGTGATGTTATGTAGTTCTGAATTGTCGATTGGCTCATGTTGTAATATTAAACTTTAATGAACTTGTATGTCTCTTTGGTTTGGACAGTCGTTCAACTTATATTTGTAGGACCATGAATCGTGCTATTAATGTGTTGGTTTTCTCTTCCGATCCTTTTGTTGCATACTTATATATTGCTTATGTATTGTCTGTGAATTGTTACTAACGTTTTGTTTGGCTAGTGCATAGAGATGCCATCGTATGTCGTGTACAAGGGTAAGGTTCCCGGAGTCTACGACGACTGGGAGGAGAGTCGGAGACAGCTTCACCGTTTCAGCGGTAACAGTTACAAAGGGTACACCACTAGGGCGGAGGCGGAAGTTAGATACGCGCGATATCTAGAGGGAGAGAGGAGGGAGCGTTGGAGGAACCGGATGAAGACCAGTTTCATCGCGATTATGCTCACTAGTCGTCAACCCCGTGCACCTGCACGGGCTAGATATTTCAATAAACAATTATATCACTTTTTATTTTCATTTTCTTCTATATTGTTTGTTAAATATTCTAAAGATTTCCCCAAGAATGAAATATGAAAACTAAACTTGTGTGAAGTTACACAACCTAAGTTGCTTTCACTCGGACCTCAAAACACGGTTGAGTGTGGCAGGATATATTTTAACGCATCTTACCAAACATGGGCAGAGGACCCATGTCTAGAAAACTTATCAATCCTTGAATCTACCTAGAAATATATAACTATTGCGTAGTTGTCCCGAATTGAGTACATATATACTTTAGGAATAAGTAATGTTGCAAACATAACTTAGGCTCTAGCAATACAAACCCAGCAGGACTCATCCAAACTTCAAAAAAAATATCACGATTGGGTTTTTGATCGGTGATGAAGCCAAATTAAAGATAACTACACTTTTGATCTATCATTATGTGGTTTTCATTTAATCTGCTACAAAAAGTATTAGGCTAGGTTCTCTCTATCATAGCGACTTAGAGGGCATATGGAATTTAAAAAATAAGACAGTAACAGTAGTTTCCCTTAGTCCTCATGATAGCCCCATTCGGTGCTTCTACTTGCATTCAGTGTGAACATAGTTTAGAGACAGAGTAAAGGGAAACATATCCACATAACCTGTTTACCTTTAAACACTGGCTGAAAGAAACTAATCAGTCTAGCAATAGTGATGGGCATAAATTACTCTCTGAAATATCATTTACCAATCTAACTTCCAGTGATTCTATAGTAAAACTGCTGGGAGTATAATTAGAGCAGTGCTAAGAAAACTCCATTCTCATGGATGGAGCAGTAAATTGCATGGTAAATGGTAAAAGTTGAGGGAAAAAGTAGCAACAGAATAGTCTACCGACAGTCGGATGCAGACTACGCTGCAAATTGTTTCTTGCAGAGAAGAAAGGCCAGCCTGATCATATATTAGGAATTTTCAACAATCATTTTATTTTATAAAGACATCGTTCTTAATATGATTTAACATGTTTGCTAAGTTATAATAAGCTCTCACCATCCTTTACCTTTGGATCATCTTAATTATTTTCGTAAATAAGAAACAACATGGCGATATTGTTTTAGTTGGATATCATTTACTGCTAACATTGATGCACTATGTGCTACACTTGGTGTGTGTGCACTGATTGACCAAACCTCCTATTCAAGCGAACTACAAAGAAGAGAAACTAAAGTTCCAATATTCAAGTTTTAGTCTGCACGTTGACCAATGTTGGTGTAGTGAGGCGGGGTGGTATAACAATGTTCCATCATCCAAGAAACCTTTATGTAGTTACCCAGATCTCATAAGAAAAATAGAATAATCATTCCGAAATCACATATAAGGGCATGTGCATTTGCAGACAGTAAAAATTAAAGCGACATGATTTCACCTGTATTCTTCTCAAAAGCACACATTATTTCTCACCTGTTCCGAAGAACAATGATTTGTTTACAAAGATTTGCCTGTAACAGCAAGAGTGAACCAATTCTGGAGATAAATCAGTACGTGCCATACCTACATGAGTGCATGGTCTTGCGTTGAATCTTCAGCAGCATATGCACTTCCATTGGTATTGATATTTAGAATGTACTGTCAACTGGTGGTTTTTAAATTACACAAAAATGCAGAGATATTATATCATTATATGCAGCACGTAGGTGTGCCGTTATGAATATAAGTTCGCAGAAAACCTTTCCCTGAAAGTTTCTTGTGCAAAGTGCATTTGAGCAAAGTTCATGCACATTCAAGTCTATATATGATGGGTAGCATATAACTAAAGTCATACTTTTACCTAGTACGAATAATGAAGGTCAGTGTTAGTTAAGGTAGCATGGAAAACATCTCTAAATCCCCAGTAAAACATGAAATCCGGCAAAGAGTATTATTGCCGATGGACCTACAAACTGATTTTTATCATTGTACATCAGACATTAGCTGAATGGGTTTTTGTTAATGAATCCGTGAGGAAATTAGTAGCACACCTGATAGCCTCATCGAAAATGGTCAATGTAGCTCAAATTGTCGTCTGTACACAATATGCTCTTGGATTAACTATTTCCCCGCTGACCGATTGATTTGCTGATTGCTCCAGCGTGCTAAGTGAGGCTGATGGGGATCGAAGGTTGGAGAGGAACGGGATTGGGGTAGACTGGATTCGATCTTGACAACATAATCCCCTGATAGTTGCTATAAAAAAATTACTTTATTAACTCAAGGCAATGTTAATTATTGAACTGCATCAAAAATCAAATCATAATATCCTTAAATCATGTCATCAATGAGTTATCCTTTCAAATAGGGCAGCAAGTAAGAGCAATTCAAATCAATGATCATGACATCATAATGAATTAATTCTGAAGAAATAATTAAATGGTTAAAATCATACTCGACCACTTGGATCACACACAGGGCAAAACAACACTGAACGACACACCCAGTGTCCTATCACTTCCAACTTCAGGCAAACAATCCTTCCCCAAATAACAGAGCATGATAAAATTGTATATAGAACATGAATATGCAAGATGCAGAACAGTGCCAACAAAATTTTGTTTTCTTTCAGTGGACCACAATACGATTTCAAAGAAAAATATAATAACATTAGTATTGGAACTGTTACAAAAAGTGTTAAGCAGTCATTTGATGACATGTCATTTTGAGCAGATATACCTCACTTGTCGTCTTACACTTTTTATGCTTCATAAATAAGGCCATGCCCACCAATAGATAGTAGAATTTTACTCCGCTACACATTTCTTACGTATGAGCATTTAAACCGAGAATCTGAAAAAACTGCAAGCTTGGAAAGTCGCAGTTGTTATATACTTCCTGAAATTTTGTATTTGGCTAATCTTAGATTTCCTCTTCCATGTATCTCACTACCGATATCCAAGTTTGAAAGGATCTTTCTTATTTCCCATCCCTCGTGTGGCCTGCATGCTTCTGGAATGAGCAGAAAGGTACTCAAACTGTTCTTAGCTGACATCTTCAACATCCAACAAAAGAACCATTGATTTAATGATGTCCTAATTTTGCAGAAGATCAAACTATAACAGCCAATGTTATATATTTCTTGTAAATTAAATACATATGTCGTGCAGACTCTAATAGGTACTATGATGGAAGCAGCAACATCAGCTTCTTTTCAGTTTAGAGAAGATCTTTTAATTCACTATGCAGAGGAGAATCACCTTGCTAAGAAAATTACCAGTTCCAAATGCATAAGTATGGTTCCTCATTTGTTCACCATCTGAAGAACAATATCAAATATAATCAAAATTGTGTAGAAAAGACGCAGACATAATTAATGCGAACTGAACTAAAAGAACAGAAATGGTATCCATCATATCCTCAAGTAGTTTATATACAACCCAATGATTTCGAAATGTTCAAACACTTTTGGTGTTTGAAAAGTTGGACTGTTAGTCATCAACTGAAAGATTGACACAACGATCTTCACAAAAAGGCAATAATTTATAAGAAGAAATTTTGAAGGGCAATCGCTGAAAAAAATATCTTCAAATAAAGTAGTACAACACTAACATGATTAGGAAATAAAGTAGTAACTTACATCACATACCTACAAATTAAATACCTGAGAAAACACTCCCTTTGTGTTCATCTTTTAGTAAAACAACAATTATTTAGGAGTTCCTAGCTCTAAAGCACCTAACTGCAGTTTCATAATAATGACTTAACAGCAAAATCATACTAATATGCTGACAATAAAACAACATGATAGATGACGGCAAATACGAACTATCAAAATCTAGTTAATAATACATTATACCACACAATAATATGACTTCACTCTGCAGGTCTAAACATGCAGGCTGTAGCATTAGAGATTATATCTTTGGTAGTAAGTAAGTTTTTCCTTCCAGCATAAGGACATGGACACGTACCTATTTGTATAGACCTCAACATGAGAATCTTGTGAACTGATTTCCCTCAGGTGTCTGGATAGTGGAATGTTATGATAACAGAGCTTATGAAGCACGTGTATGATTTAACCTTCAGAGTATAACACATTTGATCGATAGGTAAGAGCAGTCTAAAATGCTCATAGCAATCTTCTATTAAACCATACAAATGCTAAGCCATTATTAAGAAAACAAAGAATAGCAGTGGAAATACAAAGCATAACAAATGGCACCAAAATCTTGAGGTTGAGGATACCTGCAGCATTTGCGGCACTGAAGAAAAAACCAAATTTCACACAATTGTCAATTAGACAAAAGCCAAATCTTGACGTGGTCAAATGTGAATACACCGGAATTTACCTGACGAAAACTGGTTTAGATATTCGGGCCTGTTTACTCCTGATTATGCCTGAAAATATCAGAAAGGAAGAAAGAACTCTGGCCTTCTTGTGTTATGGCGCTGCATGCTGGCATCTGAGGAATGATAGGACAATGGAAGCAATGCTATATCAAAGTCGGTTGTCTTCCTGACAAACTACCTGGCAAACTTCCTTGGTGACTGCATGGACCCCACTAATGACAAAGGAAAAAATGATTTGTTTGCTTCTGCCCTGAAAGCTTATGAGAGAGCAAGAGAAGACTTTTATGCCTGGTTTCCTGCTTTTAGTCTCCATTGGCAATTGATCTCCAAAAAATAAATGCTGATGCCTCCTTTGTTTTTCATACATGTCAAGCTACTTTTGGAGCTGTGCTTAGTAATCACCAAGGTACGTACAGTTGTTCTTGCTATGGCCAACCATTTCTGTCCCTGTATTGAAGCTAAAGAAGCACACATACTTGATTATCCCTGTACCCTAGAATGGTGTAGAGAAAGCAGGTAACCCCTGCTATTGTTGAATGTGACTACGCTGAAGTTCTCCATTAGAAGCTGGTCGCATCCTCAAGAAAGACTGCTGAAATTTTTTGACAAAGAAAAATTAGCTTTCTAGTTTGATTTTTATACATGTGATAAAATTTCACACGGCACATCGATCTTTCAGGAGATAACAAATTAATAATTATAAGAAAAGAAGATGCGGAAAACTTACAGTAGATCAACACACTTAAAGAGCAATCCCCTGTCCACCCTTTGCATTGCCTCCTAGCCTCTTTTCACCATTACTTTGTCTCACCGGCATGCCGTAAGCTTACGCTGCTATGAAGTGTCTCAATTGGGGACAGAGGGAGACGTGAAAGTGAGGTCGTGGAATCTATATCAAACTAAGCAACTTGCAAGAAACAGAGATAAGTAGACAGAACAATAAAAATCCTCAAAAACCAAAACCTTAAGAGTCTTCTATCAGTCAGCCATAGTCCCTCAACTTTGCATCTTTACCAACAATAGCACCTGTCAAACTTCCTTCGATGCACCGCCTTCTCCACTGCATTGGATTCAGTTTGGTCAAGAAGCAGAAATTGGAAGGATCTCCTCCTCAACAAAGATAGACTTGAGTGGTTAGGGCAATGGAGATTCAAAGATCGCAGAGGCAGGGATCAAGGAGAGGCTGGCTGGATCATTCTAGAAGATTTCTGCGTGAAGAGTGGAGGAAGAACAGGAGGAGGAGCACTGAAGGAGGAGGAGGACTGTGGGAGGAGGAACGGGGCTACAGCCTACAGTTGTGGATGATGCGTCCGTGCGCCGGCGGAGAGGAAGGAGTCTGCGAGTGAGTTTTTTTTGTGAGGAAGATGTTTTCTGCATTGTTGGATATTTTTTTTGCGGTTTTGAGGAGTAACTCTTTGGAGAGGACGTGGGGCATCGAGCGAGGACTCCTGGAACCTATCTGACGGTTGTAGACCATTATTACTTTGATCGGACGCATACTTTTCTTAGGAAAAAGTCTAAAATAAACCTTTAATTTGTACTCATAGTCTGAATTGAACCTTGAACTTAAAATCCCTGAAATTAGCACCCTATACTCTTTAATCCCGGTCTATCCCGGGTGATTTTTGCTAACTGGTTGTTTGGCGCACCATGAAAAGACGATCCCGACCAGGATCACGCACTACTCTCACTAATTAGAAGGGTCCATGCGTCATAATCATCCTCCTCTTTTTCTGGGTCTCTCTTTGAATGTGTGCATCAGAAACTAGCTTGCTAGCACGAAGCATTATCTACCAGTAGCAGCAACTAGCACACTGCACACAGCAGTAGCTAGCAGCACTAGCTAGATCATGTGTGTAATATAGCGACGAGGACGACGGCGCGCATCCATCGGGGAGATGAGCAGCAGCCGCACGAGGATGTTAGCGAGCGCACCGGCTGCCGCGGTCAGGCCGCAGTGGGAGGTCGCTCGTAGCCGTGGTCTGTTGCGTGGCACTAGCGAGCTTGAAGCGGTCACGTCATGTCCCCGGCGCGCGACCTCGGAGCGGATGCGGGGACTGAGCCATGGACGAGACGATGCATAACTGTCGGGGAGGAGGGCATCAATCACACGAGGAGGTCGACGGGCGCATCGGCCGACGCGCATGGGGATGCAGCAGGAGGTCGCTGGTGGCCGTGACCTTCTGCGTGGTGCAAGAGAGCGTGGGGCGTCCTCTTGCGCGCCTCCGGCGCGCGAGTTCTGAGCAGATGCGGGGCCTGGGTCGAGGGCGACGGGCCGATGTCGAACAAGGTCGGCGAGGTGGAGAAGAGACCGGAGCCGGCGACCTGGAGTTGATGGGGACGGGGACGAGGCCTCTCTCTGTACATCAAGGGGGATGGGGATGTGGCAACGAGGTGGATCTACAGAGAAGATGGATCTGTTGGAGAGAGTGTCGGGAAGACGAATATGACATGTGGCTCCCACTAGTTTGTGTGATTAGTGTGAGAACCTGGTCGGGACCGTCCTTTCCCCGGTGTCCCAAACAGTTATTTAGCAAAATCAGCCGGGACAAACCGGGATTATAGAGTACAGGGTGCTAGTTTCAGGGATTTAAAGGTCATGGTTCAATTCAGACTATAAGTACGAATTTAAGGTTTATTTTAGACTTTTCTCATCTTCTTAGTTTTAAGGATTAACGTGAAGGCTGGTATGGTGCATCCAATTAGTAAATATAAGATCGTGATGACCGCAGCTCTCTTCTATGTGATGGTAGTTTAGATGATCGATATCGACTTGTAATGTGAAGACAAACTCGCTACTCGCGGTTTCAAGACTTGTAATGTTCTAACTTTGTTCGGTATTTTAAATTCGGAGACTAATATGATGAATTATATTCGGAGACTAATTTTCTATTGTATTCGATAAATCTGCTGTTTATATGTTGTTCTCTCTATATTATGTGCAGTAATATGTTTTGTAACCTGTGCAAATATCAGGAAAAAAATAATCCCTAATATTCATACTAATGGCGCACCACTCAGCACACTAATGACGCACTGCAGAAAGGACACTAATGGCGCATCATCCCCTAGTGCGCTATTAGTAAGCCAAAACACATGGCTAAATATGGCCCCCTGAGAGGCATATTAATGGCGCACCGTGGGCTATACTAATGGCGCACTGCCTGATGCGCCATTAGAATACCAGATACTAATGGCGCACATGTGGTGCACCATTAGTAAAAGATTCTAATGGCGTGGTGCTAGTGGCGCACCTGTAGTGCGCCATTAGTAGGAAAAACAGGTGCGCCACTAGCAGGCCTTTTCCTAGTAGTGTATTGATCGTCTTGAGGTCCTTGTGGGGTGTTCCAATGGTGGAAAGCCACATGGATATGTGTGCCACTGCTGCACACGTTGAACAGCTACAACTGTGTCGAGAAACTTTTGGTACGAGCTATTTTCTTATATATATGTTGTTCATAAACTCTTGCTTATACATAGTTTTACATTTGTGATCTTCTTGAAACATAAACTACCCAGTTCTATTGTTCCTATATAGATGCCTGACCTCGATCGAGTCAGACTTGCGCTTGGTCACAACATGATGTTTATGTTGACATACTCCATTCCCGTTGGTGGTGAAAAGATACTTATTCATGTGTGGTCTCAAATAATGAAGGCCTATCCATCTTGGAGAATAGGACAGAAGGTTATGCTCATGCTTTTCCATGGCTCTAAAGCGAATATCCTCTTTATTGACCATATTGCGAGATGAAGCCACTTTCAGAAGGTTGTGGATGGGTGGGGTGGTTGTCGGTGTCAAAACCGGCGGATCTCGGGTAGGGGGTCCCAAACTGTGCGTCTAAGGCTAATGGTAACAAGAGGCCGGGGACACGATATTTACCCCGGTTCAGGCCCTCTCTATGGAGGTAATACCCAACTTCCTGCTTGATTGATCTTGATGAATACGAGTATTACAAGAGTTGATCTACCACGAGATCGTAATGGCTGAACCATAGAAGTCTAGCCTATGAGATTATGATAATTGTGACTAAACACTAAAAGTCTAAACCCTCCGATTTATATAGACACCGAGGGAGCTAGGGTTATACCAAGTCGGTTACAGAGAAATGAATCTACATATCTGAAACACCAAGCTTGCCTTCCACGCCAAGGAGAGTCCCATCCGGACACGGGACGAAGTATTTTATCTTGTATATTCATAGCCCAACAGTCCGGCCTACGCATATAGTCCGGCTGTCCAAGGACCCATTAGTCCAGGACTCCCTCAGTAGCCCCTGAACCAGGCTTCAATGACGATGAGTCTAGCGCGCAGATTGTCTTCGACATTGCAAGGTGGGTTCCTTCTCCGAATACTTCAAAGTAAACTCCGAACACAAGAATCATGTCCGGCTCTGCAAAACAAATTCCACACGCACTCGTAGAGAATATGATATTTCACGAGTCCAATCCGCTGACAATTTTGGTAGTACGACATGGCGTCATTACCCGGCCATTATTTTGAATCGTTTTCTAGCCTGCTGCCTCATGTCTCGGGGGGGGGGGGGTTATTGGCACGTCTTCTGAAAGCAGCAATCGTGTCCCCTTATTACGGGATTTTCATCAACACGGGCGTGGGTAACCCAACCATTCTGTTGGCATAATTCCTCGGAAATAGGCATGTTTTAAGGCCACGGAGGGGACGCTTGATATCCATCGCCTTTATAAAGGGGTTAGGGCCTGTCCTCTTTCTTCTGTGCTAGTTCTTCCCTCTGCCTCCCCCCTCAAGTTCCAACACTCAAGGGTCAATCTAGTTGCTCCAACCCTCCAGCCATGTCCGAACCCAGCCTTCAAGGCCGGTGGACGGCCTCTTCTATCACAGAGGAAGACATCTCGAAGCTTAGGGAGGCAAGATACTTGACTGCGGAAATCTACCACAGGCTTCCTGCTCAAGGGCAGGTTATTCCTACTCCCAGATTCAATGAGAGGGTCGTGTTCATCTCTCACTTCCTACGAGGGCTTGGGTTTGCTCTCCATCCCTTTATTCGAGGACTTATGTTTTATTACGGGCTAGATTTCCATGATCTAGCTCCAGACTCCTTCCTCCACATCTCAGCGTTCATTACCACGTGTGAGGCCTTCCTTCGTATCTCCCCACACTTCGGTTTATGGCTCAAGACCTTTAGCGTGAAACCGAAGGTAATCGACGGGAAACAAGCAGAGTGCGGAGGCGCTTCGATAAGCAAGCTTATCGACTCCACTTGGCCAAAGGGCTCCTTCGCAGAATCTTCTAGTTTATGGCAATGGGAGTGGTTTTACATCAACGAACCCTGCGGTACAAAGTGGGTAGCTACTCCTGCATTTTGGGCCGGTCCTCCACCACAACTCCCATCATGGATTAACAAGGGGCTGGACTGGGGATCTACAGATGATGTGCGGACACTGCAAAGCCGCATCCGGAACCTTATTCAGAAGAACACCGGTCTGATCGATGTAATCCAAGTAATGCTAGTCCGCCGGATCCTACCCTGTCAGCGACGCCCTCTCCGCATGTGGGAATTTAATCCGGAAGGTCCACTGACTCTTCAGTACCTCTCTGGCATGATGCTCAAAGAGATGTGGAAATTGTTCTTCAGCGCACGAAAACAGTGGCCGGATACTACAGAAGACATCGGTCTTAACTGCAACAATCCGGATACTCCGGTAAGTACTCGACCCCCGAACGCGATTTAGTCAAATTATTCATGACAATGTACTGATAAAACTCTATCCGGCCAAGGCTGGCTGAAGAAGGCGGAGAGAATCAGGTGTTCGGCTCCACTCCCCGAAGATATTGTCGATCCATTGTTAACAAGGATGCTGGCACTGGTGCCGTATCAAGTGCCGGTGGGGGAAGATAAAGAAGAGGACAAAGAGGCCCAAGGCAGCTTCCACTCTGGAGGCTCACCAGGAAATTCGTCCGGGGAGATTAGAACTCCCGCTTCCAAAGGTGGAAGGGAAGGGCACACTGACATCCCTTCTCCCCATGGGAAGAAAAGGGCCACTTCTGAAGACTCAGAAAGAGAAGCTCGTAAGCGGGGGAAGGTATCCCAGTCAGGGGGTGATATTGACACGCAGTCACCCCGCACACATAGGCCCTTAGCTGCATCGTAAATGAATCTGGTTGTTTTTAACATGTCCCGTTCTTTTCTGGCTATAAGGGTAACATTTTAAACTCATGTTTGCAGTCCGGCAAGCATACCTCCTCAACAGTCCTCCTCTTCAGGGGATCTACTTCCAGAGATGATGGACAGCAAGACGCCTCGATAGATCTCCCTGCCTAATGAGGCAGACGACACTGAGGTGTCGTCCTAGAGGATCCTTCCCGATCTGCCAGCAACACAAGGGACAGTGAGGATCGGAGCCCAAGGGAATATTTTGGCCGCCCAAGGTCCGGGGTGTGCGGCCCCTACAGGGAACAACAAAAGTCCCGGACTATTAGGTGTCCAAGGGATGCAGGATGCTTTGATGGACATTTTGCAACATGCCTCCGTCTCAAAGGAACATCGTACCTTGATGGGTACGGTGTTAGAAAGAGTTCGGTCCGTGAAAAGCGGATTGAATGTAGCCTTTTCTAGCCTACTAAGAGGCTTCGAGGTACGTAGTGTAATTTCAGTTTATATTTGTAAGTGCAAATTGCACCTGTGTATGGATAGTAGCCCCTAAGACTCTGGTTGACATCCAAAGGAATGCGATCAGAGTATCAAATATATGCCCAGGGAATGATATGACTAATTGAAACACATGTTTTTACATCCGTGGGGACTACCCAAGCTATTGAGGTAGCACATTTCAAGTAGAAAGTTGATGTGGAGGATGATGACATCATGCTTATGAATAGGCGGCTCGACGAGGCGCAAGGTATGTCTCTAGGGCACTCAGTACATGCTAGTATTGTGAAAGGAGCGTGATACTGAAAGGAACTTGCCTGGGCCAAGGAGCAAGCCAGGATGAGTAATGCGGCTACCGAAAAGACAGCCGCCCGAATTAAAAGTGGAGCAGACCGCTCGGCGTCAGTGCGAGGAGAGGATATCCACCATGGCACTTGAGTTGAAGAATGCCACTAGCTGATGCCAAGATTTTGAGAAAGATGACAAAGCCAAAGCGGCTGAGTTGGACAAGGCCTTACAAGAGGCGAAGGAAGCCTTGTCTGAGTCTAGAGCAGCTCGAGAGGAGATCCGACAAGCTGGGGAGATCACGACTGGTAAGCCCTTTTATTGGAAACTAAGTTTGGCGATCAAAGGTATGCGCCGCTTAATCAACGGTGGAGTTCTCCGGACCCCTTTATGGACCTACCGAAGAGTGATGCCGATGTGAATCAGTTTTTCCACGCGCAAGAAGAACATGCAAGGGAAAAGCTGTTTTGGTCGCAATTTGACACGCCGAAGCGTCCACTGTTAAATGAACAGATGGCCCAATGGGCCGAGCTCCACAGGATGTTCGGTACTGTCATGAAGGATGTCGTAGCCCGGCTGTGGCCAACTGAACCCATTCTGGATAGTTATTTCGGTTTGGTGCGGTGGCTTGTTAATGCGGTGCCGCGTATCGACGCTGTGAAGCGGTCAACGTGCATAGAAGGTGCATGGATGGCCCTTGCCTGTGTCAAGATATACTGTGCGAAGACGACGGCCACCGATATTGCAGCGCAGAGTCTACCCGAAGGCAAGGACCTTAACATGCCAGAACATTACTTTGAAGATGTCCTAGAGGGTGCCCGCTTAATAGAGGGTCAGTGATCGAAAAATATTATGTTCGAGTGATGGTGTATCAAAATTGTAATAACAATATTATGATACATTTAAGGCTATATTTTTCATACTTTTTGCCCGAAAAATTATAGTGCCTCCTGTGCGGCCGTCTTTTTATATATATTCAATCTGAAAGTTTGCAGTCGTCGCTTCAGCCCCCTTGCGTATAATGCAGGGGTGTTCGGAAAAGCACATGATCACACTTGACCCAACGTCTTGGTCCATGAAGGAGATGTTAGTGCGGCGAACAAGGCAATCAGACTATAGAGCTTTAACACTTTCACTTAGCCATAGGAGTTTGATGGTGGGGCTACTATATAGCCCCTGGTATGTCCGCGGTTATCCGCATACGGTGTGATTACATACGTGACCAGAATAACGGTCCTTCGTTTAACACGGAGGGAATCGCGAAGATTCCGATGAGTCATTGAGTGGTTGACCAGCTCTCGCCGCATCATGACAGTCGATTTTCGGCTTTCTCTACTGAGGTGCTCGTCCGAGCTAGCCGGGACACAATCGCAGTAGTTCTCCCTTTACTACCCTAGCCGATATAGTGGAACGTAAGGTAGCAAGCACAAGAGCCGGTCAACCCAACTATTGACCAAAGACATGATTCAGAGCTGATGCATATAAGGCCAAACTCGCGACGCCGAACACTCCCTATAGGTGTCTGGACTATAAAATATACACCAGGCTGGATACAGCCCCTGGTGATAAACCCATGGTATCAAGGCACATGTGGCAATCCGACATGGGGGAAGAGCGCGGGTGGTGAGAGCATAAATCTCAAAACACAGTACGAACCGGGCTGCTTCTATAACATCCACTTTAGTACGGCGAGCCGTATGTTTACAGATGATGCCGATATCTTTCTTGGACATTTCACATGCCAGGAAAGTATAAAACAACAAGAGATAAAAAAGGTTTGCACATGGTATTAATCTAAAAAAGAAACCTTTATGCGGGGCCCTGCTGCACGTCTGCGCCTTTGTCTCTGTTGTGAAGTGTCCTTGAAGGGTATAGTATGATGGCCATCTGTAAAAAAGGAAAAGAGACCAGGTAAAAGAATCTGGTGTGGCCATGAGTAAAGCTGGTTCGTTTTAATGAACCATGAAGGATAACTTCTAGGTTCCGGATAGGGTCGAGCCGAACTATGGACCTTTTGTATGCAGAGTGCCCCGAAGCCGTCCAAGGAATTTTGAGTATATCTCCTTATGGGGCGGTCGATGGGGGCATAGCTGCTAATCAAGCTCAGGTTTATCTAAGCTGCCGCACTAAGTTGTGCGCCGGACACATTTAGTTGTGTCTGCGGTCTTAACGACCGATGAGCTGTTTGGCTTGAATAGGCCATTTTGTGTGTCGACTACTAGAGCCACCGTATATTCCTCTGTGTGAAGAGAGTGCTCCATAGATCCACTGACCGTAATGACGCCACGAGGTCCAGGCATTTTGAGTTTTAGATAAGCATAATGCGGGACTGCATTAAAACGGGCGAAGGCTGTTCTTCCGAGTAGTGCATGATAGCCACTTCGGAACGGAGCAATGCCGAAGATTAGTTCTTCGCTTCGAAAGTTGTCCGCGAGCCGAATACAACATCTAGTGTCAGAGAGCCAGTGCAGCGGGCTTCCACACCCGGTATGACTCCTTTGAAGGTAGTGATGCTTGGCTTGATTCTTGACGGGTCTATCCCCATCTTGCTGACAGTGTCCTGATATAGCAGATTGAGACTGTTGCCGCCGTCCATGAGGACTCAAGTGAGGTGGTCTCCGTCGATTATTGGGTCGAGCAATAGGGCAGCCGAACCTCCGTGACGGATACTAGTTGGGTGATCCCTGTGATCAAAGGTGATTGGACAGGCCGACCATGGGCTGAACTTGGGGGCGATGGGCTCAACGGCATAGACATCGCGGAGTGCGTGCTTGCGTTCCCACTTTGGGATATGAGTGATGTAGATCATGTTCACTGTTTTGATCTTTGATGGGAATTTCTTTTGTCCCCCCATGTTTGGCTGGTGAGGTTCGTCCTCGTCTTCGCTCTGAGGTCCCTTCCCTTTGTGTTCGGCATTGAGTTTGTCGGCCTGCTTGAAGACCCAACATTATCTGTTGGTATGATTAGCTGGTTTATCAGGAGAGTCCTGGATCTGGCAGGGCCTGTCTAGGATTTTTTCCAGGTTAGATGGACTATCCTTGTTGCCTTTAAATGGCTTCTTCCATTGATCAGGTCTTGAGCCCCTGAATCCGGCGTTTACTGCTGTATTGTCCGGGCTTTCTTCATTGTTCTGACATTTGTTTTTGTTGCGTTGTGGTTTTCCATTGCCATCACTGACCTCAGAGGTGCCGGGATCACTAGTACTGCTACGGGCTAACCAACTATCGTCGCCCGCGCAAAAGCAGGTCATGAGTGTAGTTAAGGCGGCCATTGTCCTTGTCTTCTCTTGGTCGAGGTGTCTGGAAAGCCATTCGTCCCGGACATTGTGTTTGGAGGCCGCTAAGGCTTTGGCGTCCAGACAGTCGACAAATTGGTTCTTCTTAGTGAGAAACCTGTTCCAAAGCTTATGGGCTGATTCTCCGGGTTGTTGGATTATGTGACTTAGATCGTCTGCATCCGGAGGCCGGACATAAGTTCCTTGGAAATTGGCCCGATAAGCATCCTCAAGTTCTTCCCAGCTTCTGATGGAGTTTTCGGGGAGGCTTTTCAGCAAGCTGGTTCTTTTAGCTTAAGGGGTAAATATTTAATGGCGTGAAGATCATCCCCGCGAGCCATGTGGATGTGAAGAATAAAGTCTTCTATCCAAACCGTGGGGTCCATCGTTCCATCATATGCCTCGATATTTACAGGTTTGAACCCTTCCGAGAAATCATGTTCCAGCACCTCATCGGTGAAGCACAAGGGGTGTGCTGCACCCCCGTATCTGGCTGTGTCGTGGATTGGGTGTGACGGTTGTAATGATCGGTATTGGTTCCAAGCTGGTAAATGGCCGGCATGTTTTGTTCGATAATTGTGATTCCATGTGGGGGCACGTTCCGTGGATCCGTAGATGGACCTGGTTTTGCCAGCTTTTTTGTCCAGGTCCTCACGTAGATCGTGTTTCTGGTCCTGGGCCGCGGCCTTCCTTCCTTTACGGGGAGGGGTGCGGGCTTGTGTATGGCATTGCTGGCCGCTCTGTCTCGACCACGAGGTGGTCGGTCCAGCCTGTCGATCGTATTGTTTTTCAGTGGTATGGGCACGATAGCCTCGTCGTCGAATTCGGGCAGCAGCTTACGTTTAGGATAGCTCTTTGTTATGCAATTATCACCGTATTTTTCCTCAGCGTCTAGCACTTCGTTCCATTTGTCATTGAGCATATCCTGTGCGGCTTTAAGCCGCTGCTTCTGCTTCTTTAGGCTCCTTGCAGTGGCGATAAGCCTTTGATGGAGGCGTTCTTGTTCTAATGGTTCTTCTGGGATGATGAATTCGTCGTCGCCCAGACTGATCTCTTCTTTAGAGTGAGGCTGATTGTTGCTATCTTCGGCATCGCTGTGATCAGACAGCGTCTCCGGGTTGTGTTTGTCGTCCTCTCGCACGCCCTGCTCCAGCGCTAGGTCTGCGGGGTCCTCGGCTTGGTTCATATTATCGTCGCCATCCGCGACAATGTTTCTATTTTTCTTTTTCCTGGACCGAGATCGGCGCTTGGGACGCCAGCGCTTAGGAGATTCATCGACGGGCATGCTGTTATCATCGTCGGCCTCATTCTCCTTTGGTGTGTCCACCATTTATATATCGTATGACAATGTAGCTGTCCACTGCCCTAAAGGTGGTGGTTTTTGTGCCTACTCTTCTCCGGCATCGTCGTCCATACCGTCGATGTCTTCGGAGCCGTAATCGAGCATGTCGGTTAAGTCCTTGATAGCGGCATTGAAGTGGGTGGTGGGTGGGTACCTAAGTTCTCCTTCATCCGCTTCCCATTCAGTCCAGACATAGTTCAGCCGAGAGTTCCCCGACAAGGAGAGGGATTTCAATGAGTTTAACACATTGCCAAAAGGATAGTGCTGGAAGATGTCCGTGGAGCTGAACTCCAAGATCGGCGCCCAATCAGGTTCGATGGACGTGGATGCACGCGGCCTGGAACCCATTGTCGAAGACGAGTTCGGGGTTTCGGTGATACAAGCCCAACTCGGTGTTGGGTCTGTGTGCGGCTCCAGCGCCGCTGAGTCTGTGGCTTCCATGGCGGGGTTAATCTTCCCGTTTTCGAATGAAGCAGTCCGCTCCGGCTCTAGGACCAGGGCGGTCATAGGCCCTATCTAATGTGTGCGGCCAGATGACAGATCTAGGTCATGTTCATCATGGTGGCTGAGGACAGCCATCAGGGGCTCGAATCTGTCGAAGATCAAGTCTCGCAGATATTGGCCACAAAATTTAGGCTCCCAAATCTGACCTGATGGCCAGGGGTGTAGCTATCGATCTGCTCTAGATGGCCAAGCGAGTTGGCCCGCAGTGCGAAGCCGCCAAATACGAAGATCTGTCCTGGGAGGAAGGTCTCCCCCCTGGACTGCATTGTCGTAGATGATTGATGGAGCCATCGAGCCTATCTTCCGGCAACACAGTTCAACTCTCAATGAAAGCGCCAATGTCGGTGTCAAAACCGACGGATCTCGGGTTGGGGGTCCCGAACTATGTGTCTAAGGCTAATGGTAACAGGAGGCAGGGGACACGATGTTTACCTAGGTTCGGGCCGTCTCTATGGAGGTAATACACTACTTCCCGCTTGATTGATCTTGATGAATACGAGTATTACAAGAGTTGATCTACCATGAGATCGTAATGGCTAAACCCTAGAAGTCTAGCTTATGAGATTATGATAATTGTGACTAAACCCTAGAAGTCTAAGCCCTCCGGTTTATATAGACACCGGGGGAGCTAGGGTTATACCAAGTTGGTTACAGAGAAAGGAATCTACATATTTGAATCGCCAAGCTTGCCTCACTACAAAAAAAGACACATCCATGACATTTTGGGCCGAACAAAACCCGGTATCATCATAGATGTGGTGGGATCCTACTTCTATGACAAAAAATCATGACAGAAAATGGGCTTTTCGTCCTAGGCGGGCCGGAGACGCAGCTGCATGACATTCTTTGGGCTGTCCATGACGGAAAAAACCGTGGTAGAAGCGAGGGCGAGGAAAATTTCAGGGAGTTCCAGGTTACGGTGGGCGGTCGGGGACCGAGTGATGCGCGTTTCTCTCATACACGTACGCACGTGTGTGCGAGGCATTGGCTCTAACTGAACCCGAGCGGGGCGTTGGGCTCTAACTGAACCCGGGCGATTGCACTACAGGCTACGCGTTACTGAACCCAAGCGATTGCACTGCAGGCTACGCGTTACTGAACCCGAGCGATCGATGGATGGCTGTTAACTGAACCCGATCGAGCGATTCCTTCACTACTGCTACTAACTGAAGCCGATCGATGCTGCCTCTCTGGATGAACAGTGAGCATTACGGGGCGGGGGGGGGGGGTTGGATGAATAGTGAGCGGTGGCGTTGCCTCTGGATGAACAAGACCCTGTGGTGTGGAGGCCTGGATGAACATGACGACCCCATGGAGGGCTGGATGAACAGTAGATGATGGAGGGGTGCCCATGGAGGGGTGGTTGAATAGTAGCCGGTGGAGTAGCGCGCGGTGGAGGCTAGATGAACAGGAGCTCGTGGAGGCTGGAGGAGGTCGACGGTGGAGATGAACAGTATCCCGTGGAGTCCCATTTTGCGGTACGCCACACCCCTCCTGATGAACAGGACCCCTGTTTCGACCATAGCGCTCCAACACAAGTCCGTTTCGTCCGTTTTGCACTACGCCACACCCCTCCCGATCAACAGGATTCCCGTTTCGACCAAGGAGGTCCGTTTCCTCCGTTTTGCGGTACGCCAGACTCCTCCCGATGAATAGGATCCCGTTTCGAACGTGGCCGGTCGAACACAAGGCCGTTTCCTCCGTTCTGCGGTATGCAAGGCCTCGTTTCCATCGCCTGTTCCGTCCAAGCCCTCCCGATGAACACGACGATGCATTCTGTTCTGACCCAGCCGGTTGGCTCCCACGCGTTCCATTGCCTCCTGATGAACACGACGCATTCCGTTGCCTCCCCATGAACACGACGCATTCCGTTGCCTCCCCATGAACACGACGACGACGCTGTTTCTCCATTCCGACCCAGACACGTACACGAGCCTTGGCCGTACATATGCACGAGTAGCCGTTCGAGACCCCGCCCGTATGTACACATACGTGGCCGTATTTTCTTTCTTGCACACTGGCCGTTGTACTTACGTGTACATGCTACGTGCACACCTCTACTACGACACGTACGCGCCTCTACTACGACATGTGCGCGCCTCTACATCGACCAGTATATCCAAATCTAAACAAGACGGTGGTGTCCACTCTCTTTGTCTCTCTCTCCTCCGGTTGACACAGATCCAGACGGATCCCTTCCGCTAGTGGTCGCTAGTGGCAGGAGGAAGCCGACGCGCGCCATCTTCTCTGACCTGGCACCAGCGAGGGAGGTCCTCCTCACCCTTGGTCCCCGTCGTTGAGTTGGCAGATCCCGCCGCCTGCCTCGCCACATCCCGCCGACCAGAGGTATAACTTATTTTAGAACCGGCATTGCTCTAATGGCCCAGCTCCCCATGTTGTTGCATCCCTTTTTTTCATCAAGTTAGGATTTCTCCCCACGTCGTTGCATCCTGCATGTGTATATTCTTCTAGTATTACAAAGCTCCCCATGTAGCTAGCTTCGTCAGCTTGTCGAACACTCAAATGCCACCTAAACTTTTACTATTAGAGGAAAAAAGGTACTACAAATACTGGCTAATGAACCGATCTTTTGGTTGGAAAGGGAAATAAAGATGCTGGCCTGGCTAGTCTCTTGGTCGAAAAAGGATAGGAAGTGGGGGTATTGGGTCGACAATGGAACCAAGAATGAGCACATCTAGATTTCATGTGGTCACATAGGAAAGGTCACTGACGAGAACAAAAAATGCACAAATCCAGACATGCTTTGCATGTTTGCCGCACTCGGCAACACCTCCGCCTCTCCACTTTATGCATCGGTGGATGTAAAACATGCTTGTGCCTCCCTGATACGTCTCCAACGTATCTATATTTTTTTTATTTTCCATGCTATTATATTGTCTGTTTTGAATGTTTTATATGCATTAATATGTTGTTTTATATTATTTTTGGGACTAATGTACCTAGAGCCTAGTGCCAGTTTATATTTTTTCCTTGTTTTTGAGTTTTACAGAAAAGGAATATCAAACGGAGTCCAAACGGAATAAAACTTCTGTGATGATTTTTCTTGGACCAAAAGACACATGTACAACTTGGAGATGAAGTCAGAGGAGCCCCGAGGTGGCCACAAGCCTCAGGGGCGCGCCCTGGGGGCTTGTGGGCCCCTTGGAGCTCCTCCAACCCTAATCTTTGGCCTATAAATTCCCAAATATTCCCCTAGCATTAGAAGCATCCACAAAAATACTTTTCCTCTGCCGCAACCTTCTATTCCTATGAGATCCCTTCTTGGGGCCTTTCTGCCACCCTGCTAGAGGGGTTTTCGATCACGGAGGGCTTCTACATCAACTCTATTGGCCTTCCGATGAAGCGTGATTAGTTTACCATAGACCTAAGGGTCCATAGCTAGTAGCTAGATGGCTTCTTCTCTCTCTATGATCCTCCATACCATGTTCTCCTCGAGGTTCTTGGAGATCTATCCGATGCAATATTCTTTTGCAGTGTGTTTGTCGAGATCCGATGAATTATGGATTTATGATCAGATTATCTATGAATATTATTTGAATCTTCTCTGAATTCTTATATGCATGATTTGATATCTTTGTATTTATCTTCGAATTATCAGTTTGGTTTGGCCAACTAGATTGGTTCTTCTTGCAATGGGAGAGGTGCTTAGTTTTGGGTTCAATCTTGCGGTGTCCTCACCCAGTGACAAAGTAGGGGTAGCGAGGCATGTATTGTATTGTTGCCATCAAGGGAAAAAAGATGGGGCTTTCATCATATTGCTTGAGTTTATCCCTCTACATCATGTCATCTTACTTAAGGCGTTACTCCGTTATTTTGAACTTAATACTCTAGATGCATGCTGGATAGCGGTCGATGTGTGGAGTAATAGTAGTAGATGTAGGCAGGAGTCAGTCTACTTGACACGAACGTGATGCCTATATTCGTAATCATTGCCTTGGATATCGTCATAACTTTGCGCTTTTCTATCAATTGCTCGACAACAATTTGTTCGCCCATCGTATTATTTACCTTCAAGAGAGAAGCCTCTAGTGAAACCTGTGGCCCCCGGATCTATTTTCCATCATATATTTTCAGATCTATAAACCAAAAAGCCCAGAAATACCTTGCTGCAATTTATTTACTTTTATTTGTTTTACATTTTAGTAATCTTTTATATCTATCTCTATCAGATCTCATCCTTGCAAGTGACCCTGAAGGGATTGACAACCCCTTTATCGTGTCGGGTGCAAGTGTTTGACTGCTTGTGCAGGTGCATAGATTGGAGACATGCGTGTATCTCCTACTGGATTGATACCTTGGTTCTTAACTGAGGGAAATACTTACCTCTACTTTGCTGCATCACCCTTTCCTCTTCAAGGGAAAAACCAACGCAAGCTCAAGAAGTAGCACCTCCGCGTGGGCATCCACTGCCTCGTCTTCCTCGGCTCCGCATTGTTCCCTTAGCAGGCCTCATAGTCATCCACTGCCTTGGTGCTCTCGGCGCGGGGTGGTCAATGTTGTCAATAAAAAACATCCATCGGAAGATGACTATACACGGTGAGGCTGACAGGTGGACCCACCACCTACATCTTCGCACGCAAGGAAGTGCCTCCTTTTTACGTGTAAAAAATGATTCCTCTCCCTGATAGCTGGGACCCACCTCGTATATCTTCACATGCAAGGGGGTGCCTCCTTATTCTCCCTGAAGGCTGGGACCCACCTGGTCGAACCGTACGTAGGGTTGTTTGTCTGGTCGCGAGCGTGTACATACATACTGGTTGATCGGTCTCTCTTTAACGATGAACCATGGCCGAGCAAGCAGCAGCACGTGTAGTAGTAGAGCCCCCGATGTAGCAATTCAGGCAATCCCTTCTAAACTGTGTACACGTACATACATCCAGATGCCAAAAAATAAGGTTGCATACGTATATACGGGCGGGGCATCGAACAGCTACTCGCGCATACGTATGTCCAGGGCTCGTGTACATGGAGAGGCAGCGGACGGCAGCAACGGTGTCGTGTTCATCGGGAGCCAACCGGCTTGGACAGAACAGCCGAAACGAGGTCTGGCGTACCGCGGAACGGAGGAAATGGCCTTCTCTTCAACCGTGTATGGTTGAAACGAGGTCCTATTCATCGGGAAGGGTCTGGCATACCACAAAATGGAGGAAATGGACTTCTGTTTGAGTGCCTACGGTCGAAACAGGGTCCTATTGTAGGATCGAAAGTATGTCTAGAGGGGGGGGTGATTAGACTACTTGACCAAATAAAAACTTATCCTTTTCCCAATTTTAGTCTTTGGCATATTTTAGCTATCTTAGCACAAGTCAAGCAATCTTAACAAAATTCAAGCAAGCATGCAAAGAGTATATCAGCAGCGGAAAGTAAAGCATGCAACTTGCAAGAATGTAAAGGGAAGGCTTTGGAGAATTCGAACGCAATTTGGAGACACGGTGATTTTTGAGCCGTGGTTCCAATAGGTGGTGCTATCGTACATCCACGTTGATGGAGACTTCAACCCACGAAGGGTAACGGTTGCGCGAGTCCAAGGAGGGCTCCACCCACGAAGGGTCCACGAAGAAGCAACCTTGTCTATCCCACCATGGACGTCGCCCACGAAGGACTTGCCTCACTAGCGGTAGATCTTCACGAAGTAGGCGATCTCCTTGCCCTTACAAACTCCTTGGTTCAACTCCACAATCTTGTTGGAGGCTCCCAAGTGACACCTAGCCAATCTAGGAGACACCACTCTCCAAGAAGTAACAAATGGTGTGTTGATGATAAACTCCTTGCTCTTGTGCTTCAAATGATAGTCTCCCCAACACTCAACTCTCTCTCACAGGATTTGGATTTGGTGGAAAGAAGATTTGAGTGTAAAGCAACTTGGGGAAGGCTAGAACTCAAGATTCATATGGTAGGAATGGAATATCTTGGCCTCAACACATGAGTAGGTGGTTCCTTCTCAGAAACAGCAAGTTGGAAGTGTAGGTTTGTTCTGATGGCTCTCTCCACGAATGAAGAGGAGGTGGAGGGGTATATATAGCCTCCACACAAAATCTAACCGTTACACACAACTTGCCAAACTCGGTGGGACCAAATTGGTAAACTCGGTCAGACCGATTCAGCAAATCTAGTGACCGTTAGGATTTTCGATGGGACCGACATGCAACTCGGTAGGACCGATATGATTAGGGTTAGGGCATACATAATCTCGGTGAGACCGATTACACAAACTCGGTGAGACCGATTTTGGTAATAAGCTAACCAGAGAGTTGGTTAGGTAAACTCGGTGGGACCGATTCGCTCATTTCGGTGGGACCGAAATGTTACAAAAAGGAAACAGGGAGTTTACATTGCAATCTTTGTGGGACTGATCGCTCATCTCGGTGGTACGAAACGTTACGAAGGGAAACAGAGAGATTACAACCCCATCTCGGTGAGACCGAGATCCCTATCGGTGAGACCGATTTGCCTAGGGTTTGTGGCAGTGGCTATGACATTTGAACTCGGTGGCGCCGGTTAGAAAGAATCGGTGGGGCCGAGTTTAACTGTTGGTTTAGGTCATATGTGGGTCTAAGAAAGTAGTTGAGAGTTTTGGAGCGTATCACTAAGCACTGTGGAGCAAGAAACTCATTAAGAAACACCTCATCCCTCCTTGATAGTATTGGCTTTTCCTATAGACTCAATGTGATCTTGGGTCACTAAAATATAAAATGTAGAGTCTTGAGCTTTTGAACTTGAGCCAATCCTTTTATCGTTAGCATTTTGAGGGATCCACTTTTCTCATCCATGCCATGCCATTCATTGAGCTTTTCCTGAAATATTCATCTAGGAATGATGTTAGCTCAATGAGCTATATGTTGTTAGGAATTAGCAAAACCACCTAGGGATAGTTGCACTTTCAGTCTCCACCTTTTTGGTAATTGATGACAACATATAGATCAAAGCTTCAACAAATGATAATAAAAGTGAAAAACATTGTCGCTTTGAGATGTATGTGATAAGCAAGAGCTCCCCCTAAATTTGTGCATAGTTTAAGATTTGCTTTGCACTGCAAATGCACAAGGAGTTAGGCTCATGGGTAACTCTTCCATGTCACATACATCTTGGTGAAGCGCTCAAAATGATAATAACTGAATACATGCACTCATCACCAAGCAAAGTGAATGATCATATAGAGATAAACGAGATAACGTTATCCAACAAGCATAAATGTAGCATATGATCAAACACATGATCATGAAGTATCACACAGACATAGAGTATCTCAAACAAGCAAATAAAGTTCAACCACCAAAGCAAGAGAGAATAAAAAGCAACACTCTCTCCCGAAGCCTATGATCTATACATTTTTCTCCCCCTTTGGCAACAAGTTACCAAAAAGTTCATAGAAAATGCATAGCACTAGATCGACTCTCAGGCTTGATCTTCAGGTGGTGGTGTAGAGATGGCTCCTTGGACGAAGACTTCAGTAGATGTGGAGGGAGCTGGAGGTGTGGGTGCTAAAGCTGGTTGCACTAGAGCTGTAGGAGCTGTAGCTGGTGCATATGAAGTGGCTATGGTGTCTGTCACTGGCACTATGCTGATCTCTGAGCTCTAGGCACTCTGGCAAATGCATCAGTGGTTGTCTTGCCCTTCCTCTCCTCCATGTCATCCTGAAGCTGCTCAACAACAGACTGGATCTCAGTTACCTTCACATCCAAGTTATAGAACTTCTGCTCCATGATCCTCTCCAGGCTCTCCTAGTTTTGAGTCAAGGTGGCCAGCCCTTTCTCAATCCTCAGAGTGGATGCAATCAAGTAGCCTAGTTGATCTTGTTTGCTCTTCAGAAAGAACTGAGATGCCTCTTCCATTGTTGGCATCTTGGTAGCCTTCTCTGTCCTTGCCTTCTCCTTCTTGGCTTGAGCATGCACATAAGATGGATCATCTTCATTCATAACCACTTGGTTATCCTCAAAGTCTGGATAGATAGCAAAATGTTCCTTGTCTAGCAAGTATGTGCCTGTGCCCATCTTGGAGTTTATCAGCTCCTGGATCTGTGGGGCATACCCAAAACTTCTTTTCTGGTCAGCTGCTGTCCTCTTGATAGTCTCAACAGTGAGGCTCATGACCTTGAATTTATGTGGCACATCAAATAGGTGTAGCAAGTTTATTGCATGGCCTCTGATCATGTTGTGGTCACCTGACTTGGGCAACAGAGTGTGCCTGAGGATCCAATTGATGGTTGGCAGTCCTGATAGAATATAGTGTACAGATCCAAACTTATGTGTCTCAACTGCAGCATCTGGGATCTCTCTGTACATATGTGCCATAGTGTTGTGATCCATCTTCTTCTTGGCATAGACATCCAAGTCATCTTCCTTCTCCTTAGGTGCATTGATCAGATTTGCCCATTCCTCAATAGTTGATTGGTACCTTGTACCTTCAGACATCCATACTATCCTGCCATCTGGATAGAAGTGTGCTATGGAGTAGAATTGCATAATGAGCTCATCATTCCACTTTGTGAGCTTCTGCCCAACAAAGTCTGCAACTCCACAAGCACTAAAACTGTCATACACTCCAGGATAGTGTTCCTCATTTTCCTTCATGTAGGTCTAGTCCACCCACCTCATGTCACAAACTATGGGCTTCTTGTCCAATAATACTGTCTCATAGAAATCCTGATGTTCCTTAGTATGGAACCTGTAGTCAATAACAGTCCTTCTCCTGATAGCATAGGGATCAGACAACCTCCACTGTTTGAGTCCTGCATCCTTCCTCAGCTTCATGTTCTCAGCCACAGGATGAGCATCATTGTGGTCTGGAATCTTTGGCTTTGACTTTCTCAGAACATGCTCTTCATCCTCTTCTTCTTCAGCAGCAGTTTTAGCCACTGGGGCCTTGTTCTTCTCAGCAGCAGATATGTTTCTGGTATTCCTCTTTGGTGCAGTCTTTGGTTTGGAGGCAGCTTTGGGTGCTTCTTTGGGCTTTGATGATGCATCCCCTGACCTAATAGCATCACCCATAAGCTTCTGAGCCTTGGGTGCTGGTGCAGCAACCTCTTCTTCCTCTTCCTCAGTCTCTCCTCATAGAG
The DNA here is from genome assembly GCF_018294505.1 of Triticum aestivum. Taxonomy (NCBI): domain Eukaryota; kingdom Viridiplantae; phylum Streptophyta; class Magnoliopsida; order Poales; family Poaceae; genus Triticum; species Triticum aestivum. The sequence continues at coordinate 480,367,563 of NC_057801.1, read as the reverse complement.
GGATTGCCAAGAACTTTGGCAGTAGTGGTTTTGACTCTCCTTTTCTTTTTGTCTTGACCAGCAGCTTCATCTTCTGACTCAATAGTAAACTTCATGGTTTCTCCAGTGGCAACCTTCCTAGGTTTGGAAGTGGGTATCCTTCTTGCAGGTGCCTTTTTCTGCACTACTAGCCTAGTGGCTGCAGTTGATCCATATTCTTTCTTGACCAACTTCTTCTTGGAAGTGGCCTCATCCTCTACTGCCACATAGTCTTCATCCTCAGATTCTGAGGTTTTCTTCTTTCTGGTTCTGGTGGCAGCCTTAGGTAAGTTGCTTGGGGTGCTCCTGCTGCCCTCATCAGAGGTACTAGAGGGACTAGTGCCCTCACTCATCTGAATCTGCTCCTCTTCCCTGTTCTGGCTGTCACTTTGATCAGACATGTTGCAAACACTGACTGCTGACCCTGTGAATAAATATAGATGAGATAGAGTGGATGAGCATCACAAAATACAGAGGTTTTTGCAAAGGAATGATTCAAAAACTTAGTTTTAGTTTTCCACAGAAAGCATTTCGGATCAACCGATTTGCAAACTCGGTGATACCGAAGCAGCTTTTGGAACCTAAACTAGTGAACTCGTTCAGACCGAGTCACAGTTCGGTGGCACCGAGACTGCTAGGGTTTCACAAAGTCCTGAACTCGGTCACACCGATTTGCAATTCTCGGTCAGACCGAAAATCACTTGTACAATGGCCTTAGACGAATCGGTGGAACCGAGTTCTGCAACTCGGTGAGTCCAAGATGGTTTCGGCGGAAACCTAACCCTAAATTTTCAGTTCATTACTAAACTATGGATTGTTTTGACTGGATAGAATAGTTTCAATCGTGGCAAAAATCATGATGAACACAATGTGCTAGGAATCAGACGGGGATAGCACTGTGATCGAGTCCATACCCTAGCTTGGCGATGAACTCGCTACGGCGGCAACAGCGGGGGTGAATTCCATTGACAGCGGCGGAGACCAGTGACTGGAGGCGGCCGGCGATGAGGAGTACGATCTGGAGACCCTGTTGGCAGAGCGAGCTATGCGCGGGCGAAGGGGTTTGGAGAAAGTTTCCAAATTTTTGCTCGTGAGTACATATAGCCCGACCCTGTCGGTGTGACCAAGTGGAACAACTCGGTGGCACCGAGATGGATAACTGTATACAGTTACAGCAACTCGGTGTGACCGAAATGTTCAAATTGGTTGCACCGAGATTGAAAACCTAGATCGACTTAGTGATCTCGGTATGACCAAAATGGAGGAATCGGTCAGACAGAAACGCACAAAGAAGTTTTGGAAGTTTAAGTCTATGATGAATCGGGGACTCCGAGTGCTCCTCACACAAAGTGGTTCGAATCTGACTTGATCAAATTTTGTGATGTAGCATGAATAGAGTTTGAGACGAGAAAAGCATAGATAGCTAGAGAAGGTTCTTAGGCATTCTTGTTCATCCACTTGGCAAAGGAAAAAGAAACCAATCAATCAAAGAAACAAGTGGATGTCCTCGAATGAGTAAAATATGCAACCAACATCCTCACACAATAAAATGGCAAAATGAAATATGTGGCAAAGCATGCACAACCAATTCTAGCATCTATCAAACAATTGGCGATGACTAGGTCATCTGTATATGAGTATATTGACTTAGGAGTCAAATGAGAACATTTGATCATAGGTCATACTCATCGTTTAAGCTCAAGTGGGGTTACCACTTTTACATAATGCATTGATGTGTTCACACCATTAGAGTTGCTTTGACTCAATTCTTAGAGTTAAGCTCCCCCCAGATGTGAGATTCCCCCTTAGAGGGATAAACTAACCTTGGGTTTTGTCGATGATGACTTTATGTAGGTGTTTAAGATGTGGATGGTCAATGTTGATGTAGATCATTTGGAGCAATCCCTTGGAGTGAGTTGCACTTTCAATACCTACACGGGTTAGTCCCACAAGGAACAAACAAGGATATCCATAGACATAGAGTGATGCTCACACAAGATAATGTCTATGAGAGCATTAGGTTACCTTGTCCCTTGTCTTACCAACAAGAGGGTTTGTGACTCCTTGAACTAGTGCAAGATGTGTAAGTTGATTGCACTTGTTGTTGCCAAAATGATGCGAGTGAAATATGTGGGCGGAGTCACCCTCAAGAACTCTCTAGTTCTTCTTCTTCGGGATCCACATCATCTTGATGGGAATCCTTGGAGTTGTAGTCATACTTGATGAAGTAGAACTTGACGTAGTCTTGGGAACCCACTTGACCAAGGCCTTAGGAGCTTCTTCAAATGCATCAATCTCCTATTGAAGCTTGTCCTTGCCTTTTTGCTTGTGGTCTTGTGGTGGAAGATCATCTTGAGCTTGTGTCCCCTTGAAGGAAGTGGGATCATACTTCTCTTGTTGAGGAACAAACTTCGTCTTGGGGTATTGATCTTCTTCCCACTCAACTCCATTGGCATTGAACTTTCGTTCAAAACCAACACCTTGGTTCTTCTGGTGCCTTCCTTGCTTGCGTAGAATTTCCTCAAATTGCTTACTCCCGGCAAGGCTCTTGTAAACACCTTTCTCTATAATTCCCTTCAATAGGCTATTTTCTTGGTCAAGTGTAAGTTGGCTAAGAGAATCATTAGTGGAATCAAGAGAACTACTAGAAGCAACAACATTGGATTTAGCATGATTATTGTTACTACTAGAGGAAGAATCCTTCTTGTTCTTGTTAGTGGACTTGACTTGAGGCATGTAAGTAGATAAGAGTAAACGCTTGACAATGTAAGAAGAACTTTTCTTACGGAGATCATCATTGATTGCCTTTAAGAACTCATGCTCTTGCTCAAGGTTGAACTTCTCATGAGTCCTTAAAAGTTCTCGATGATCTTCTAAGATAGTTTCATGAGCTAACTTAAGAGTGTTTAGTTCTTTAGTTAGAAGCGCAATCTTCTCCTTATCATTGTCATTCGTTTTATCTTGATTAGCATGATTAATTGACGTTTCATCATAGTATTCATCACTAGAGTTGTCAACAAGTAAATCATCATCACCTAGCACGTCATCTTCATCACTATTGAAATCAACATACTCGGGGTGTGTTACCTTTGGGCCTTTAGCCATGAAGCATCTTCCAAGTCCTTCATTTGGTGAGTCAAATATGTCGTAGGAGTTGGTTGACACAAGTGCTAGACCGGCAACACCTTCATCTTGAGTATATTCGGTGTCAGAGTGATAGCTTCTCTCGGAGTGATTGTCGGAGTCGGAGCCGGATACCCATTCACCAACATGAGCTTGATGTCTTCATTTTGCGTAGCTCCTTGATGACTTGTCCTTCCTTTCCTAATCCTTGCTTCTCTGGGATGTACTTCGTTCATAACGATCATCTCTACTCCTCCTCTCTCTTGTTGGTGATTCTTCTCTTCTACTTCTCCTCTTGGGTGATTCTTCTCTTCTTTTGTGGGGTGTCGTACACTCATTCAAATAGTGTCCGGGTCTCCCACAATTGTAGCAATTGCGTTCTCGACTAGAAGATCTTTTGTCATTGTAGGACCTTGACTTGGAGCTTCTTTATTTGCTTCTACTCTTGTAGAACTTGTTGAAGTTCTTCACCATTAAGCTCAATTCTTCATTGAAGGTTTGTTTCTCACTTGATGATGTGGGGGCTTCACATGAGGCTTTGTAAGCACCACTTGACTTGTTGTGAAGTTCCTCCTTATCCTTGAGTGACATCTCATGAGCAACAATTCTTCCAATGACTTTCGTTGGCTTGAGATCTTTGTAATTGGTCATCATTTGGATCAATGTGCATACGGTATCATATTTTTGGTCCAAAGCTCTTAGGATCTTATTGATGATGAATTTGTCGGTCATCTCTTCACTTCCTAAGCCCGCAATCTCATTTGTGATAAGAGCAAGCCTAGAGTACATTTCAGCGACACCTTCACCATCCTTTATTTTGAACTTGTCAAGTTGACTTTGGAGCACATCCAACTTGGATTCCTTGACGGAGTCGGTACCTTCAAGCATATCAATCAAAGTGTCCCAAATTTCCTTTGCATTCTCAAGACGGCTGATTTTGTTGAATTCTTCGGGGCACAATCAATTGAAGAGGATATCACAAGCTTGAGCGTTGTATTGCAGCATCTTCAACTCTTCCGCATTAGCTTCATGGTTTGGTTCTCTCCCATCAAAGAATTCACCTTGCAAGCCAATACACACAATAGCCCAAACGGCGGGGTTATGTCCAAGAATATGCATTTTCATCTTATGCTTCCAACTAACAAAATTAGTACCATCAAAGTAAGGACCTCTACGGTGATAATTTCCCTCGCTAGATGCCATACTCTCCTAGGTTGTGAAACCAAGGCTATGACCACCAAAAGCTACGGAAATCAAAGCAAATGGAGACCAAAGCTCTGATACCACTTGTAGGATTGAAAGTATGTCTAGAGGGGGGGTGATTAGACTACTTGACCAAAAAAACTTATCCTTTTCCCAATTTTAGTCTTTGGCAGATTTTAGCTATCTTAGCACAAGTCAAGCAATCTTAACACAATTCAAGCAAGCATGCAAAGAGCATATGAGCAGCGGAAAGTAAAGCATGCAACTTGCAAGAATGTAAAGGGTAGGGTTTGGAGAATTCAAACACAATTTGGAGACACGGTGATTTTTGAGCCGTGGTTCTGATAGGTGGTGCTATCGTATATCCACGTTGATGGAGACTTCAACCCACGAAGGGTAACGGTTGCGCGAGTCCACGGAGGGCTCCACCCACGAAGGGTCCATGAAGAAGCAACCTTGTCTATCCCACCATCGCCGTCGCCCACGAAGGACTTGCCTCACTAGCAGTAGATCTTCACAAAGTAGGCGATCTCCTTGCCCTTACAAACTCCTTGGTTCAACTCCACAATCTTGTCGGAGGCTCCCAAGTGACAACTAGCCAATCTAGGAGACACCACTCTCCAAGAAGTAACAAATGGTGTGCTGATGATGAACTCCTTGCTCTTGTGCTTCAAATGATAGTCTCCCCAACACTCAACTCTCTCTCACAGGATTTGGATTTGGTGGAAATAAGATTTGAGTGGAAAGCAACTTGGGGAAGGCTAGAGATCAAGATTCATATGGTAGGAATGGAATATCTTGGCCCCAACACATGAGTAGGTGGTTCCTTCTCAGAAACAGCAAGTTGGAAGTGTAGGTTTGTTCTGATGGCTCTCTCCACGAATGAAGAGGAGGTGGAGGGTTATATATAGCCTCCACACAAAATCTAACTGTTACACACAACTTGCCAAACTAGGTGGGACCGAATTGGTAAACTCGGTCAGACCGATTCAGCAAATCTAGAGACTGTTAGGATTTTCGGTGGGACCGATATGCAACTCGGTAGGACCGATATGATTAGGGTTAGGGCATAAAGTAATCTCGGTGAGACCGATTACACAAACTCGGTGAGACCGATTTTGGTAATAAGCTAACCAGAGAGTTGGTCAGGTAAACTCGGTGGGACCGATTCACTCATTTCGGTGGGATCGAAATGTTACGAAAAGGAAACATGGAGTTTACATTGCAATCTTGGTGGGACCGATCGCTCATCTTGGTGGTACCGAAACGTTACAAAGGGAAACAGAGAGATTACAACCCCATCTTGGTGAGACCGAGATCCCTATCGGTGAGACCGATTTGCCTAGGGTTTGTGGCAGTGGCTATGACATCTGAACTCGGTGGCGCCGGTTAGAAGGAATTGGTGGGGCCGAGTTTGACTGTTGGTTTAGGTCATATGTGGATATGACAAAGTAGTTGAGGGTTTTGGAGCGTATCACTAAGCACTGTGGAGCAAGAAACTCATTAAGCAACACCTCATCCCTCCTTGATAGTATTGGGTTTTCCTATAGACTCAATGTGATCTTGTATCACTAAAATATAAAATGTAGAGTCTTGAGCTTTTGAACTTGAGCCAATCCTTTTATCCTTAGCATTTTGAGGGTTCCACTTTTCTCATCCATGCCATGCCATTCATTGAGCTTTTCCTGAAATATTCATCTTGGAATGATGTTAGCTCAATGAGCTATATGTTGTTAGGAATTACCAAAACCACCTAGGGATAGTTGCACTTTCACCTATTGATCAAGAGGGGTGTGGCGTACCGCAAAAAACGGAGGAAACAGACTTCTGTTTGAGTGCCTACGGTGGAACAGGGTCCTGTTCATCCATCATCTACTACCTCGCTCCAGCCTCCATGGGTTACTATTCATCCACCATCGATTTCCTCCAGCCTCCACCTGCTACTATTCATCCACGGGCTACTGTTCATCCAACCTCCATCGGCTACTATTCATCGAACCTCCACGGGGTCCTATTCATCCACCCCCAACTGGCTGGGGTGCGGCGGCCTCCTCGGGGTCCTGTTCATCCAGCGACAAAGGCCTACTACCACGGGGTGTTATTCATCCAACCCCCACCGAGAAATGTTCATCCAAAGCCAACCAACCGGCTTGACTCACCACATCTCGACTCGTTCTACGTACCACGCGCACAGTAGCAACGGTCATTGTTCATGGAGAGGCAACACAACATCGCCTGGCTACATCTCGCACGGGGGCTCGGTCGGCTTCACCACTTCACTAAGCAGCAGTAGTGATTGATCACTCGGGTTCAGTTAGCAGCAGCAGTGAAGGAATTGCTCGGGTTCAATCAGCAGCGAATGAATCGCTCGGGTTCAGTTAATAGCCAAGAGATCGATAAACGCCTCGCACACGCGCGAGTAAACAAGAGAAACACACAAACCTTCGCACATCGCTTAGCCCCGACCACCCACCATAATCGCAACTCCCCGATATTTTCCTCGCCCTCGCTTATACTATGATTTTTCTCCGTCATGAACGACCCAAAAAATGTCATGCAAGCGCGTCCCCGGCCCACCCACGATGAAAATCCCATTTTCTCTCATGATTTTTTGTCATAGAAGTAGGAGCCAATCACATCTATGATGATACATAGTTTTGTCACAATTATCATCATGGAAGTGTCATAAGCATGACCGAAAAAAAAAAATTGTTCAGCCCAAAATGTCACAGATGTGTCTTTTTTGTAGTGATGGTACACAACCGTGGACACGGGGCCCCATGCGCACGGGCGTCAAACATCCCATGGACACGGGGTTCGCCCAGCGGTAGCCACTTCCAGATCAAGATCCGGGAGTGAGTGCGGCAGGGGAACCTTCCCATTTTTGCACAGTTGTTTATCGACTACTGCTACTTCTTGAGCTTGCGTTGGTTTTTCCCTTGAAGAGGAAAGGGTGATACATCAAAGTAGAGATAAGTATTTTCCTCAGTTAAGAACCAAGGTATCAATCCAGTAGGAGGGACACACAAGTCTTGAATGATAGCACCTGCACAAACAAACAAATACTTGCACCCAACATGATAAAGGAGTTGTCAGTCCCTTCATGGTTACTTGCAAGGATGAGATCACATAGAGATAGGTATAAAATATAAATAAAAATGCAAAATAAAGTAAAGGTAAATAAAATGCAGCAAGCTATTTTTGGGTTTTTGGTTTTATAGATCTGCAAATAATATGATAAGAATAGACCAGGGGGCCATAGTTTTCACTAGAGATTTCTCTCTTGAAAGAACACATACGGTGGGTGAACAAATTATTGTTGAGCAACTAATAGAAAAGAGAATAATTATGCCGATATCCAAGGCAATGATCATGAATATAGGTATCACGTCCGTGACAAGTAGACCGAATCCTGCCTGCATCTACTACTATTACTCCACACATCGACCGCTATCCAGCATGCAACTAGTGTGTTAAGTTAACAAGAATGGAGTAACGCCTTAAGCAAGATGACATGATGTAGAGGAAATGATCCAATCAATATGAATAAACCCCACCTTTTCATCCTTAATGGAAACAATACAAATATGTGTCATGTCCCCTTCTATCACTGGGCTTGGGCACCGCAAGATTGAACCCATTACAAAGCACCACTCCCATTACAAGAAAAATCAATCTAGTTGGCCAAACCAAATCAATAGATCAGAGATAAATATAAAGCTATCTTAATCATGCATAAAAGAGTTCAAAGAAGATGAAAATAATATTCATAGATAATCTGATCATAAACTCGGAATTCATCGAATCTCAACAAACACACTGCAAAAGAAGATTACATCGAATAGATTTCCAAGAACGTCGAGGAGAACATTGTATTGAAGATCAAAGAGAGAGATGAAGACATCTAGATACTAGCTATCGACCCATAGGTCTGTGGTAAACTACTCACACATGATCAGAAGGGCGGCAAGGTTGATGTAGAGGCCCTCCGTGATCAAATCCCCCTCCGGTAGAGTACCGAAACAGGTCTTCAGATGGAATCTCGTGAGGATAGAAACTTGTGGCAGCGGAAAAGTATTTTTGGTGTGTCGTCAGGTATACGGGGAATATTTGGGTATTTATGGAGCTGAGATTAGGGTTCGAGGTGCCTCAGGGGCCCACAAACTAATAGAGCACCCCCCTAGGGCATGCCTGGTGAGCTTGTGGCTCACCCGTGGCCCTTCTGGCCTCCTCCAGAAGCTTCCTAGGTGTCTTCTTGTCCAAGAAAAATCGTCAAAAAGTTTCGTTCCGTCTGGACTCTGTTTGGTATTGATTTTCTGTAAAAGACAAAAACAAGGAGAGAAAAAACAACTGGCACTTTGCACTAGGTTAATAGGTTAGTCCCAAAATTATATAAAATAGCGTAATAATGCATATAAAACATCCAAGATGGAAAATATAATATCATGGAACAACCAAAAATTATAGATATGTAGGAGACGTATCAAGCATCCCCAAGCTTAATTCATGCTTGTCCTCGAGTAGGTAAATGATAAAAACAGATTTTTTTATGTGGCTACCTAACATGTTTACCATGTAATCTTTATTTATGTTGTATGATTCAAATCCATAAGATTCAAAACAAAAGTTTAATATTGACATAAAAACAATAGTACTTCAAGCATACTAAAAAGCAATCATGTCATCTAAAAATATCATGGCTAAAGAAAGTTATCCCTAAAAAATCATATAATCTTGTCATGCTCTATGTTCATCACATAAAGTATTTATCATGCACAACCCCGATGACAAGTTAAGCAATTGTTTCATACTTTGACATTCTTAAGATTTTTCAACCTTCATGCAATACATGAGCGTGAGCCATGGATATTGCACTATAGGTTGAATAGAATATGATGGTGGAGGTTATGTGGAGAAGACAAAAAGGGAGAAAGTCTCACATCGACGAGGCTAATCAATGGGCTATGGAGATGCCCATCAATTGATGTCAATGCAAGTTGTAAGGATTGCCATGCAACAAATGCACTAGAGCTATAAGTGTATGAAAGCTCAAAGGAAAACTAAGTGGGTGTGCATCCAACTTGCTTGCTCACGAAGACCTAGGGCATTTTGAGGAATTCCATCATTGGAATATACAAGCCAAGTTCTATAGTGAAAAATTCTCACTAGCAATATATGAAAGTGACAAAATAGGAGACTCTCTATCATAAAGAACATGGTGCTACATTGAAGCACGAGTGTGGAAAAAGTATAGTAAAGTTGTCCCTTCTCTCTTTTTCTCTCATTTTTTCTTTCCCTTTTTTTGGGCTCTTTGGCCTCTTTCTTTTATTTTGGGCTCTTTGGCCTCTCTTTTTATTTTGGGCTCTTTGGCCTCTTTTTATTTGTTTAAATCCAGAGTCTCATCACGACTTGCGGGGGAATCATAGTCTCCATCATCCTTTCCTCACATGGGACAATGCTCTAATAATGATGATCATCACACTTTTATTTACTAACAACTCAATACTAGAACAAAGATATGACTCTATATGAATGGCTCATGCATATGATCATGCAAAGCAATATGACAATGATGGTATGTGTCATAATAAAACGGAATGGTGGAAGTTACATGCCAATATATCTCGGAATGGCTATGGAAATGCCATAATAGGTACGTATGATGGCTGTTTTGAGGAAGATATAAGGTGGCTTATGTGTGAAAGAGCATATCATATCATCGGATTTGGATGCACCAGCGAAGTTTGCACCAACTCTCAAGGTGAGAAAGGGCAATGCATGGTACCGAAAAGGCTAGCAGTGGTGGAAGGGTGAGAGTGTGTATGACCCATAAACTCAACATTAGTCATAAAGAACTCACATACTTATTGCAAAAGTTTATTAGATCTCAAAACAAAGTACTAATACGCATGCTCCTAGGGGGATATATTGGTAGGAAAAGACCATCGCTCGTCCCCGACCGCCACTCATAAGGAAGACAATCAAAAATAAATCATGCTCCTACTTCATCGCAAAACGGAAGACCATACGTGCATGCTTCGGGAATCACAAACCTTGACACAAATATTCTTATTAATCCACAATTACTCACTAGCATGACTCTTACCATCTTTATACCTCAAAACAAATGCAAGGAATCAAATTTCTCATATATTCAATGATCTTCATGAAATTTTTCATTATATCCCTCTTGAATACCTTATCATATTAGGACTAAATTCATAACCCAAGAAAATTGCCATACTATTTAAAAGACTCTCAAAATAATATAATTGAATCATGAGAGTTCATCAATTTCTTCAAAATAAAACCACCGCCGTGCTCTAAAAAGATATAAGCGAAGCACTAGAGCAACTAACTAGCTGAAAAGATATAAGTGAAGCACATATAGTATTCTAATAAATTCACGATTAATGTGTGTCCCTCTCAAAAGGTGTGTGCAGCAAGGATGATTGTGGCAAGCTAAAAACCAAAGACTCGTATAATACAAGACGCTCCAAGCAAAGCACATATCATGTGGTGAATAAAAATATAGCCTCGAGTAATTTACCGATGGATCATAGACAAAAGAGGGGATGCCATATGAGGTATACCCAAGGTTAGATGCTTGGTTGTACTTGAATATTACCTTGGGGTGCCTTGGGCATACCCAAGCTTATGCTCTTGGCACTGCTTATTCCATAGTCCATCAAAATTTCACCCAAAACTTGAAAACTTCACAACGCAAAACTCAACAGAAAACTCGTGAGATCCGTTAGAGAAACAAAACAAATAACAACTTTTAGGTACTGTTGTAAACTCAATTTATATTTGTGTTATATCTACTGTATTCTAACTTCTTTATGGCTCATAACCCCCGATACTACCCATACATTCATCAAAGTAAGCAAACAACACAATGAAAATATAATCTGTCAAAAACAGAATAGTTTGTAGTAATCTGGACTTGAGCCAAATCTCTGTAACTCCAAAAATTCTGAAAAATTAGAAAAAGGTATGAAATTTGTATATCAATCTTGTGTAAAAACTACAGAATTTTATCACGCTCCAGTGAATTTTAACAATTCTTCTACTTGACAAAAAAGTTTCTGTTTTTCAGCAAAATTAAATCAACTATCTTCCATATCATCCCAAAGGTCTTACTTGCCACAAGCACTAATTAAAACACTAGAACACAATCATAACAGAAGTTTAATTGCCTATTCAATAAAACAGAAGCAAAAACATAAAAATATATTTGGGTTGCCTCGCAACAAGCGCTATTGTTTAACGCCCCTAGCTAGGCATAATGCATAGATCTAGGTATTGTCATCTTTGGTATTCAATCTATAAGTGACCCTCATAATAGATTCATATGGCAACTTAATTTTCTTTCTTGGAAAGTGTTTCATGCCCTTCCTTAATGGAAATTGAAATCTAATATTTCCTTCTTTCATATCAATAATTCCACCAATCGTTCTAAGGAAAGGTCTACCAAGAATAATAGGCAAGACCGATTGCAATCTATATCCAGCACAATAAAATCTACAGACACATAATTCCTATTATCAACAATAAGAACATCATTAATTCTTCCCATAGGTTTCTTAATAGTGGAATCCGCTAAGTGCAAATTTAAAGAACTATCATCAAGTTCATGGAAACCTAGCACGTCACATAAAGTTTTTGGAATAGTGGAAATGCTTGCACCCAAATCACACAAAGCATTTCACTCATAATCTTTAATCTTAATCTTAATAGTAGGTTCCCATTCATCATAAAGCTTTCTAGGGATTGAAACTTCGAACTCAAGTTTTTCTTCAAAAGATTTCATCATAGCATCGATGATATGTTTATTAAAAGCCCGATATTGATTATAATCATGAGGTGAATTAAGCATAGATTTTAACAAGGAAATACAATAAATCAAAGAACAATTATCATAATTAAAGTCCTTGAAATCCAAAAGAGTGGGCTCATCACTAGTTAAACTTTTTACCTCGCCAATCCCACTTTTAACACTTTTTCATTAAGATCTTCACCCTCCAAATTATTGGGACGTGTTCTAGCTAAAGTTGACTAATCTCCAATCGCTTCTTTATCAAGATTTATATTAGCAAACAAAGATTCAATAGGAGTCACACCAATCACTTTAAGATCTTCATCGAGATTATCGTGAAAACTAGAACATACATTTTCGAACCATTCTCTCTTAGCACGCATCCTAGCGGTTCTCTCCTTACTTTCATGAATAGAAATTTGAATAGATTTTAGATATTCATTAATATCAAGCTTGGGTGGCATCGATTTAATCTTAAAAGAATCAATATCATGAGAAATGTTATCAATGTTCCTAGCCAAATCATCAATCTTAAGCAATTTTTCTTCTACCATAGCATTGAAAATCTTTTGGGAGTTTATAAATACTTTAATATTATTATCAAGATCAGAGGGTATCTTATTATAATTTCCATAAGAGTTGTTGTAGGAATTACCATAATTTTTAGACGAATTACTAGGAAAAGTCTTAGGGTTGAAATTACCTCTATATGCGTTACTACAAAATTATTCCTACAACAAAATTCACATCCATAGATTCATTACTATTCTCAATCAAAGTAGACAAAGGCATATCATTGGGATCAATAGGAGCACTCTTGCTAGCAATCAATTTCATAAGTTCATCCATCTTTCCACTCAAAGTACTAATTTCTTCAATCACATGCATTTTTACAGAATTTTATTTCTGTGCCCCTGGTTCCTTAGCTCTACTCATTCATCCCCACACTCTTAACTTTTGCTCAGTTTTCTCCACTCCCTTGTCTGAACCTCAAGCTCGAGCCACTACAGCACCACGCCGCTCTGCCCCCTCTACTGCCATCGTGCAGCCTCCACCGCCGTCGTGCCCTCCAACGTCTAACCTCATTTCACCTCCACCGCCATCATGCCCTCCAACCTCTAACCTCATTTCACCTCCACCGCTGTTGTGCCCTTCGCCAGATCTACCCCCACATCCCCTTCAGGATTAAGCAGCGATGTTGGGGGAGCAGGCTCTCAAGCCCATCGACCGTGGAGAGGATTAGGTCGAATCGGCGGTGGATAATTCATGGATTACACCTAGGTAAGCATCGTTTCCCCTCTAAGTAATTTGCTGATTAATAAATTTGGCCCTATTTGACAGCTAGTCGAATGAATCGATCAAATTTTTGCTGAATTGTTTCCGGCCTAACTACAACCTTTCCTTATTTGAATCGAATAGTATTGATCTTGCGCTTGCTTTCTAGTTGGCGGTTAGTATGGAAGTTATTGTGTTGCGCGGTAGAAAACCGCAGATGATTACTGGATTTTTCTATCGAAAGGTGGTAGAAACAAGTATGTTGTTCAAAGATTTTCTCGCGGCGCTCCGAAATTCTTCATATGGTTGGAGCCCTGCCAATGCTGTTAAACTAACAAAATTCAGCAGCACCAAGCAAAAATGTCTCCCACTAACTTGCGATGAGCATCTTGGATTGCTCTTTACTTTGAATGTCGAAAGCTGCTTCGGTAATATCCTTATTGAGGCACATAATGAACATGAAAAGGGGAAGGTTGTTTAGAAATCTTTTGTCTCTGCTAATAGCGAGCGCCCCTACACTCCTTGTAGGTCGAAACCAAGCAGAGCTAGTGGTTCTGAAAGTCACAATATGCATGTTGCCGCTTCTCCTGTCACCGCTGCAACCGATGTAGAGCAAGATGCAGATCCAGACGAAGAGGTGCGTCGAAATGATGATGAGGATGAGAATATGTTCCCTGATCTTGTAGATACTGTCAATAAACAAGCAATGGAAGATGAATATCAGGAGGAACCTATCAGCCGAGCTAGATTTGATCACACTGACAATGAAGAGAGGCAGGAGAACATAGACAGCTTAGTTTTAAATGAATATGATGGTGAGGACATGCCATCAATTGAGTGGAAAAGGGAAGATCCTCAGCTAGCTGTCGGCACCATAATCCAGCCGATGGTGGACTATCATAATGCAATGACTACATATTGCATTCTCACTAAAAATACATATGTGATTGAGAGGAGTGAGCCAACAAGGTTTACTGTTCATTGCACGTATGATAGGTGTAGATGGAGGTTGCATGCATCACATATGTTGAGGATCCAGTTCATTCAGGTTTGTGTATTTCTGTTTATACTGATTATTGATATACCTTACATGAGGATTTTCTATGCTAAGGAAATGGCTCTTGACAAGATTAATGGTCCTTGGAATGAGATCTTTCAGTTGCTCTACACATTTAAATCTGAAGTGGAAGCTGCTAGTCCAGGGAGTGTTGTAGAGATTGACAAGCATACATTTACATACAAAATAAAAGGGAAGTCATTTCAGAAGGAGTGCTCCAGGAGGGCTTTTGTTTGTTTCAAGGCTTGTTAGCAGGCGTTTCTTGATGGTTGCAGGCCCTATTTAGCTGTTGATGCAACTGCTTTCAATGGAAGGTGGAGAGGACAACTAGTGGCAGCTTCTGCAGTTGATGGACACAACTGGCTATTCCCAGTTGCATATGGTGTGGTGGAGGCAGAGTCTGAGGAAAGTTGGGTCTGGTTTCTGCAGCAGTTGTGCAACCTTATAGGTACACCCCCAGGTTTAGCTATACACACAGATGCTTGCAAGGGTTTGGAGAGTGCAGTGGAAATTGTATTCTCTGGAGTGGAGCATAGGGAATGTATGCGACACCTCGCACGGAATTTTAGAAACAAATTCAAAGGTAAATTTTATGATGATAACTTATGGCCAGCTTCATACACATGTAGTGAGAGGAAGCATGAGCATCAATTGAGAGTGTTGTATGCTCACAATCCTCTGGTGAAGGAGTACCTAGATGCACATCATGGAAAGTTGTGGTCAAGAAGCAAATTCAATGAAATCTGCAAAGTAGACTATGTGACCAGTAACCTGGCAGAGTGTTTCAATGCAAAGATCAAGTCATTGAAAGGGCTTCTGATATGGCAAATATTTGATAAGATTCGGCAGAAGATCATGATAAAGATGGCTCTTTGCAAAAGAATTGCAGAAACAGAATATGTTGGCCATCTTATGCTTTCGTCTCTTATTAAGGCATTGCATGCCAAGGCAAGAGGACGGAACATGAAATGCATTCGAGCGGTGACACACGAGGCTGAGGTAACATATACTGATAGTAAAAATAGGGAATGGAGATATCCGGATAACCTAGCAATTAGGGAATGCAGTTTTAGGCAATGGCGGCTCCGTGGGAAGCCATGCATACATGCCCTACATCTGATGACTGTTATAGGTGGTGAAGATGGTGAAGTTGATCAATACATCTTTGAATATTTTTCTATTGCCAAATTCAGGGTTGCTTATGCTTCCAATGTGCCTGCACTCTTGGGAAAAGACCAATGGAACATAGTAGATCCAGGGTTCAAATTGCATTCTCTTATACTGACTAGACCACCAGGAAGACCAAGGAAGAACAGGATCAGAAGAGGTGAAGAGGGTCGTGTTAAAAGACAGCGTAATTGAAAAAATGTGGAACCCTAGGGCACATTGCTAGGCTATGTGTCAATCCAGTGGATGCTTCATTTGTAGAAGAGGAAAAATGGGCAGCAACAAATGTAGAGGAGCATGTAGCATTAGAGTAGATTGAAGCTAATACAGAGGAGAATGAAGCAGCAAAGCAGATTGCAGCTAATTCAGAGGAGAATGAAGCAACTGAATTAGCACTACCAACAACTTGGTATGTGTGCAACAACCTTCCCTTTTTGTGCATTTCTTCTCTTTTTATCGATGGCTTATAATATTTTTTTCTGGTTGACCTAGCTCTAGGAAAAATAGAGGAAAAGGAGAGAAAAGGCCAAGAGAGAAAGAATTTGAAGAATATGCAGCCATGGCTTATGAAGGTTTTGAACCCCGTCAACTGGCCAATGCAAGTTCTCCGCCAGCACCTCGACAGCCACCACCCGAAGTGAATATCAAAAGGAAGAAGAAAAAGGTGGATATCCCACCTAGGGAAACCAAGAGAAAGGCTATTAAGCCATCTCGGAACACAAGAAGTAAGGCAAAGATGTGAAACTTTGAACATTGAATGCAAGTGGTAAACTTTTAACTTTAAGGATTTGTACTAAGGTTTCTGTCGTCAATTTGAACAACGTTGAAAACTTGTAAGGGTTAATAATACTATTTGTACTTTGATGTGAAATTCGAGGCAAAATTTGAATTTGAGGCAAAATTTGAATTTTAGGCAAAATTTGAATTTGAACCAACACTCACTACAAAAAAAAGACACATCCGTGACATTTTGGGCCGAACGAATTTTCTTACTGTCATACATATGACACTTCTATGACGATAATTGTGACAAAACCCGGTATCATCATAGATGTGGTGGGATCCTACTTCTATGACAAAAAATCATGACAGAAAATGGGCTTTTCGTCCTGGGCGGGCCGGAGACGCAGCTGCATGACATTCTTTGGGACGTCCATGACGAAAAAACCGTGGTAGAAGCGAGGGGGAGGAAAATTTCAGGGAGTTGCCGGTTACGGTGGGAGAGCGATGCGCGTTTCTCTTGTATAGGTACGTGCGTGTGTGCGAGGCGTTGGCTCTAACTGAACCCGAGCGAGGCATTGGGCTCTAACTGAACCCGAGCGATTGCACTACAGGCTACGTGTTACTGAACCCGAGCGATCGATCGATGGTATTAACTGAACCCGATGGAGCGATTCCTTCGCTACTGCTGCTAACTGAAGTCGATCGATTGGATGAATAGTGAGCGTTGCGTGGGGGTTTGGATGAACAGTGAGCGGTGGCGCTGCCTCTGGATGAACAGGAACCCGTGGTGTGGAGGGCTGGATGAACAGTAGACAGAGGAGGGGTGGCCGTGGAGGGGTGGTTGAACTGGACCCCGTGGTGTGGACGGCTGGATGAACAGTAGACGATGGAGGGGTGCCCGTGGAGGGGTGGTTGAACAGTAGCCAGTGGAGTAGCGCGCGGTGGAGGCTGGATGAACAGGAGCCCGTGGAGGCTGGAGGAGGTCGATGGTGGAGATGAACAGTATCCCGTGGAGTCCCATTTTGCGGTATGCCACACCCCTCCCCCCCCCCGTTTCGACCGTAACGCTCCAACACAAGTCCGTTTCGTCCATTTTGCGGTACGCCACACCCCTCCCGATCAACAGGACCCCCGTTTCGACCGTAGGAGGTCCGTTTCCTCCGTTTTGCGGTACGCCACACACCTCCCGATCAACAGGACCCCCATTTCGACCGTAGGAGGACCGTTTCCTCCGTTTTGCGGTACGCCAGGCCCCTCCCGATCAACAGGACCCCGTTTCTAACGTGGCCGGTCGAACACAAGGCTGTTTCCTCCGTTGTGCGGTACGCCAGGCCTCGTTTCCATCGCCTGTTTCGTCCAAGCCCTCCCAATGAACATGACCATGCATTCCGTTCCGACCCATCCGGTTGGCTCCCACGCGTTCTGTTGCCTCCCGATGAACACGACACATTCCATTGCCTCCCCATGAACATGACAACGACGTTGTTTCTCCGTTCCGACCCAGCCATGTACATATGCATAAGTAGGCATTTGAGACCCTACCCGTGTGTACGTACGTGGTCGTATTTTCTTTCTTGCACCCTCGCCGCTGTACGTACGTGTACATGCTACGTGCGCGCCTCTACTACGACACGTGCGCGCCTCTACTACGACACGTGCGCGCCTCTACATCCACCAGTATGTACGTACACGTTCGTGACCAGAATGACAACACTACGTACGCTTCGACCAGGTAGGTCCCGACTGTCAGGCACTTCCTTGCATGCGAAGATGTAGCTGGTGGGTCCCAGCAGTCGAGGGGGAATCATTTTTTTGCCTGGACGCACTTCCTTGCGTGCGAAGGTGTAGCTGGTGGGTCCTAGTAGTCAGGGGGAAACGTTTTTTCGCGAAATATGGTGGCCCGTCCGGTGGGCCCCGCTATCAGGTGGAGGAATAATTATTTTGCGCGTAATAAGGAGGCACTTCCTTGCTGCGGCCGTGGACCCAGCTGTCAGCCTCTCCATGTATAGTCCACGTCTGATGGAAGCCGTTCCTTGACCACGTTGACCACGCCACGCCGAGAGCACCAGGGCGGTGGACGACAGCGAGGCCTAGGAAGGGGACGACGCGGAGCCGGGAAAGATGCGGCAGTGGATGCCCACGCGTAGAGGAGTACGAAGGTTCACTGGTTCGCTGCGGTGTGAGGCTGCCGTTGCTGTAGAATAACAGGGGGTGTGGGTGAGTAGAGGGATGGCCTGGCCAGCGGTGGGAGTAGTAGGGGGCGGTGAGGCCTCCGCTGCACCGCAGCCGGCCACGGGAGGCAGGAGCACGAGGCACGACCGGCGCTGGTTTGGGCGGCTGGAGCAAGAAGACCAGAGGTTGAAGAAGCACTACAGCCGTTGGATGGACATCGTACGGTCACTGGAGCTAGAATCGTGCATATTGACTAAGTTGACAAAGCCCTCCGTCCCCGTCAACTTAGTAGGCCCACAAGTCAGCCTGCCACTATACTGGGTCCCAACTAACAGGGGGAGTATTCATTTTTTGTGTGCGTAATAAGGAGGCACTTCCTTGCGTGCGAAGATATAGCTGGTGGGTCCGAGCTGTCAGCGGCGGTAACATTTTTTTCGCGAAATACTGAGGCCCTTTCGGTGGGTCCCCGATGTCAGGTGGAGGAATCATTATTTTGCACGTAATAAGGAGGCATTTCCTTGCGTGCGGCCGTGGACCCAGCTGTCGGCCTCTCCACGTATAGTACACTTCAGATGCATGTCGGTCGTTGACCACGTTGACCAGGCCACGCTGAGAGCACCAGGGCGGTGGACGACGGAGAGGCCTAGGAAGGGAACGACATGGAGGCAGGGAAGACTCCGCAGTTGTTTCCCACGCGGAGGGGAGTACGACTGAACGAGGGTTTACTGTTTCGTCTGTCGTCGCCGGAGAATAGCAGTAGGTATGGGTGAGTAGAGGGATGGCTAGGCCAGCGATGGGAGTACGATGGGGCGGTGAGGCCTACGCGGCAGCACAGCCCACCGCGGGGAGGAGGGAGTAGGTAGTCCCGCCGGCGCTTGTTTGATCGGCTGGAGCAGGAAGAGCAGAGATAGAAGAAGCACGACGGCCATTGGATGGCCATCCAACAGTCACTGCTTGTGCGTCAACCTTTTTTTAGGAAAGCCTCAAATCTGTGGAAAACAGCATACAGCCCATCTGCCATTATTTCTAATAATTTACAGCCCATTTGCTAATTCATAAGGTTTTGTTTGGAGCCCATATTCTTTTTGTTAGCATTACAACCCATATTGTGGCCATGGTTAAAAAATTATATGAAATTTTGCATATTTCGGTGCAGTCCGAACTGTTTTTAATCCCGAAATTTCGACTCACATTCAAACTGATTTTAAAAATAAATGTATATCAATATAAAAACCAACAAATTCTCCATGCATAAAAATTAATGTAACTTAAAATCTCAAAATGAAAAAAAAGATATTCGAAACTAATTGCTGGTTTGATGTGTTTTAAAAATGTATAGCCCATTTCTCATTACTGATAGGCCATTTTCTCGGCCAGCCGAATGAAGCTCTCCTCGTCTTGAAAGATTTGCAGCCCAACAGGCCTAACAAAGCGACTTACTTGGCAAATCACAAAAAAACTGGTCTGTGGCCTTGGACCCAGCTGTCAGCCTCTCCACGTACAGTACTCTTCCGATGGAAGTCGGTTGTTGACCACATTGACCACGCCGCGCCGAGAGCACCAAGGCGGTGGACGACGGCGAGGCCTAGGAAGGGGACGACGCGGAGCCGGGTAAGATGCGGCAGTGGATGCCCATGCGGAGAGGAGTACGAGGGTTCACTGGTTTGGCTGTGGCGTGAGGCTGCTGTCGCCGCAGAATAACAGGGGGTGTGGGTGAGTAGAGGGATACCCTGGGCCAGCGTGGGAGTAGTAGGGGGCGGTGAGGCCTCCGCGGCATCACAGCCGACCACGAGAGGCAGGAGCACGCGGCACGACCGACGCTGCTTTGGGCGGCTGGAGCAAGAAGACCAGAGGTTGAAGAAGCACTACGGCCGTTGGATGGACATCGTATGGTCACTGGAGCTAAAATCGTTCATATTGACTAAGTTGACAAAGCCCTCCGTCCTCATCAACTTAGTAGGCCCACAAGTCAGCCACCCACTATGGTGGGTCCCAGCTAGCAGGGGGTATTCATTTTTTGGTGCGTAATAAGGAGGCACTTCCTTGCGTGTGTAGATATAGCTGGTGGGTCCGACCTGTCAGCGGGGGGGCGTTTTTTTCACGAAATACAGAAGCCCTTCCCACGTATAGTGCACATACAGTGCGTAATAAGGAGGAACTTCCCTTGCGTGTGACCATGGACCTCGTGGGTCCCAGCCGTCAGGCTCTCCACGTACAGTCCTCTTCCGATGACTCTCGTATGTTGACCACGCCGCGCCGAGCGCACCGAGGTGGTGGACGACGACAAGGCCCCAGACTAGAATGACCCGGAGATGGGGAAGAAGCGGCAGTGGAGTCACAGACGGAGAGGAGTGGGAAACTTGACTGGTTCGAGTGCGGGGTGGGCCTACACTCGGCAGAGAATAATAGGAGGTGTGGAGTGGAGGGATGGCCTAGCCGTCGGTGGGGTAGCGTTTCACTGAGGAGCGCAAAACAACGCCGCTGGACGCCGAAGGCTGGAGTAGGCGGTTCCGATAGCGATGGGGGAAGAAGATGAGAGGTTGAATAAGAATGCCGGCCGTTGGATGTAAATCCAATGCCTTCTTAGGCTTCGACCTACTGGCACACATGTCAGCCAGTCCATTTGTTTTTTTAGTCCATTTGGTGGGCTGGGTGAAACAATGATGCAGCATCTATGTAGCCCGTTTAAATCCCATTTGCATTTTTCTCGAAATCCACGGACTTGCTGGGCTGGGTGAAAATATCATGTTGGGCTAGACGGAGAAATGTTATAAAAACATAAACACATGATTACACACCAGTAAAATCTTTGCAAGCTTTTGTACGCAATCACTAGGAGTTAACTTGGCAAGTTATATATAAACAATTATTATTATTATTTTGTAAGAACTTTCAACTTACGAAATAAAATATTATTTTAATTTGCTGAGTTAATAGTACGTGGGGTATTATTATTTTTTAGGCTAGACGTGGGACAGTTGAGTTGGTTCTAGGGGAAAGTACTGGGAGAAAACTCAGTTTACATGGAAAAAGAAAGTGGGAGAAAATTCAGAGACCTGCTGGGTCCACCTGAGGAGAGGAATATGTTGGGAGGAAGGAGATTCAAAGCACGGCAGCCGAGTGAACTAGTTTTTTTTACGGACAAGTGAACTAGTTTACATACATTAGCAAATAGCCACTAAAAAAAGCAATCAGGTTAATAGGTTCTTAAAAGAAATATTTCGGAAAAAACAGATAATTATGATACATAGGCTAATGCATGAAACACTCAGATGATAAAGGTGCTTATAAAAAGATAAAGTACAACATCTAGACCTTCCTGGCACGCTTGATCATGACGTTGCGGTTGTCCGTGTACTCGTCGGTTACGGGAAGCAGACACGCCCTCATGTACAAGATCTGCCTGTACATGTCGTAGCATGCGTATGCGTCCTTGGCCGCATAGGTTATGTAGGCTAGATTCAGAGATACCTCCCACGTGTTCAGGTCGTCTTCTTTCATGTTGGCGTATCAGGGGTCGATGATGGTCTCAGCGAGGTCAACCACGGAGTCCTTCTCCTGCCCGTTGCTGATGATCTTGTATTGCTTCTGGATGTGGACAATCTTGTCGCACCAGATGGCCGAATCGTCGCGTTCTTCCTTCTCTCCACCGTAGCAAAGGTGCAGTCGGCGCTGCCGATAAAACGGGCGAATGCTCCAGAAGCTGGTGCAGCCATAGGACTGAGGCGAGGCAGAGCTTCACCGAGTCCGTATCATTGGTGTACATCACATTCAACTTGGTGCAGCCA
Source organism: Triticum aestivum (assembly GCF_018294505.1). Taxonomy (NCBI): domain Eukaryota; kingdom Viridiplantae; phylum Streptophyta; class Magnoliopsida; order Poales; family Poaceae; genus Triticum; species Triticum aestivum. The sequence goes on along the minus strand of NC_057801.1, from coordinate 480,345,218 downwards.
TAGGACTGAATGGCGAACTAACTCCTTGCTGAAGTCCATATCCAGCAGGCTCACCCCTCGGATCGCCATTGGAGTCTCTTCGAGTGAACGAGTGTGTAGGCGGCGGCAACAGTTCGTTTTTCAGCTCTTGGGGAACTAGATTCAACAGTAAGCTGAGTGTGTACAGGCAACAACAGTTACTACCCCTCCCTTGTCCGCTGCACACCCGACAGAAGATGCACCCTCGGCGCATTCAAACGCCTCCATTAAGAAACCTACTCCGGCCACACGTCGGTTCACGAGCGGGTCTGTATTGGTACTGTAATAACAGGAGTTAGTGGTCACTTTACTTAAATTTAATTAGATTTAATAGAAATTTATACTTAAAACAAGCAATGCATTGGCTCGTTCTATCAGTGCCACGGGATCAACATGCACAACAATTAGAATTATTATTCTCAGGACGCACACGATCAGCACATTTGTCGCACTTTCACAAAGATAATACTACCAAGTTTGAATTGTTTGTTATGGTTGCTGTCTTCTGCATCATCATGCCGTGTTTCCCAGCTTGCAAGATTCAGAACCAACAAATAAGATCCAAATAATAAGTACAACAAAGATGCCTACACATCTCATTGATTCCCAGCTTGCAAGAGTCAGAACCAACAAATAAGATCCAAATAATAAGTACAACAAAGATGCCTACATGTCTCGTTGATTCCCAGCTTGCAAGATTCAGAACCAACAAATAAGATTCAAATAATAAGTACAACAAAGATGCCTACACATCTCACTGATTCCCAGCTTGCAAGATTCAGAACCAACCCATTAGAGCCTTTTGATAAAGTGAATATCGGGATCAAATCCATCTAGGCTAGCCATGTCATACAATCGAAGAACTTGGCAAATGCTCTTGACCGTCACAACATCTATAGTAGAGTATTCCTGTTTGCACAACATGTTTGCATAGCATAAACAAGGAGACAGGAGAGCATGATTTTGCTTTAGTTGAACCATTTTGTGCAGTTCCACCAAAATTGAGAGATGTTGCTCTTGACCGTCACAACATCTATAGTAGAGTATTCCTGTTTGCACAGCATGTTTGCATAGCACAAACAAGGAGACATGAGAGCATGGTTTCACTTTAGTTTAACCATTTTGTGCAGTTCTACCAAAATTGAGAGATGTTGCCCACGTGACATTTTAGTTGAACTGCACAAGACACTCATTCCAAAAAAAAGTGTTTTGTGCAGTTCACCAAAAGGTCACAATAGCAACAAGGTGAAATGGATATCCCTATCTACACAAAATGATAGAATGTAAATAGTTGCTGGTCAATAAGAATATACGAAACATATACAAAATGAAAAGAAGCATCTTAATTATGTTCATGGCAATCACGCAAGGATAGTAGAAATTTTAAAACATCAGCAATGCTTCATGTTACCAGAAGCATTACGATCGACAATGAGATTCCTCAGATATGGGATTACTTTAATGGTGGCATTGCTTGTTTACCAGACACAGTAAATCAACAGCAGCTAAAGAGTTGGTTTAAGGGCATGGGACCGTGGGGACACCAGGACACTCAGCAGCGTAAAGGAGCAACTTACTTATCATACTGGGGAAAACAGCAGGAGTGCCATTTGTAACATAGTTTAATTGCATCTTATCACTGGAGGCATTAGATTAACAATAACACTGGTTAGACATGTCCCTAAGGTAACAGTGTGATCGCTTCATTTTACATGCGCCCTTACAGCGAAAGGTTGGTTTACCCGCAAAAAACAGCAAAAGGTTGGTATAAGGACATGCGACAATGGATGCATCAGCACAATGTACCTACAAGGAGGCATAAAGTGGTGATGTCGAGCTTGTTCACGCTATGTGAGGGCAGCAAACCTAATCCTGGAGACCTTTTACTATGTGAGGGCAGCAAATCTAATCCTGGAGGCCTTTTACTATGTGAGGGCAGCAAATCTAATCCTGAGACCTTTTACTATGTGAGGGCAGCAAATCTAATCCTGGGACCTTTTACTATGTGAGGGCAGCAAATCTAATCCTGAGACCTTTTATTATG